>NC_137147.1:20100432-20334135 GCF_951394435.1 Stenella coeruleoalba | reverse complement strand
AGCATCAGGAAGGATTTCTCCTTCCTCTTCCCTCAACACCAGTAATAATTACCATAGCATGAAGTAGTGCAGACAAGCTATAACTAGGAAGTGATTACTAACTGGTGTCAGAGTTCAGCTTGGACAGAAACATAAGTTTGGGGAAAAGGCCGATACTTTCTGCTTTGCACTAAGCTACCAGTTTCTTCAAGAGCTCCCAAGATAAGGCAGGCCCCTGATGATTCTTCCAGAGTAATTGGTCCTCAAGGGCTGACCTCTGGCTGATTTTCCAGGCCATTGCCTGCGGCTTCATGCTCAGAGCCCCCACTGGCATTTGGGGGAATAGAGTCAGCAGAACAGGTGCTGAATGTAGGGCAGAAGCTATGGGGTGCAGCAATACCCCACTGATGCTGTTTCCTCAGTTTAGAACTGTTCTCACTCATTTTCCCATACTAGGTGTATTGGGCAACATGTGCATTATGCCCTAGTTTGGTGGGCTTTTTAAAGGAAAAAAAAAAAACCTTGGTGGCTTCTCTACCTCAGTTCTTTAAGGAAGTTTACCTTATATAAGTATACAGTCACATTTTTAATCCCAGCCTCAGAGTTCTGCCCTAAGTGATGTCTTTTATCCTATGGTCCCTCATCCTGTTTGCTATAATAATTCTAATGTTTAATATAAGGCCTATTAATATACTTCCCAGTCCAATAACTGACTTGTGCTTCTGTTACTTTTCTATCCTCTTCTAATGTGGATTGTCTTGGAGTTTAGGGAAACAGATTATGTTCCCAATGTCAGCACTTTTTTAAGATGTGACTTTGGGGAAATAATTGAATCCTGCTGTCTATGAAATGGGTGGCAACATTTCTTTCCCATAGACCTCTTGAGAGAATCGTGTAAATAAGTGAGAACATTTGAGATGTTTTATACTTCCTAAGGAATAGAATGCATACAGGGAACTACAGGAATGCCGTTCCTGAGATTCATGCAAGATCCCTTTCTCCCTCATAGCCCCATTTTTACTTAGATATTCTAATCCATCTTGCTGCCTCTCTTGACCACTCCTACATTAAGACATTTGCTGCTCTTACATTAGGTGAGATTTCTGCTTAGTGTTGCCTTTGATATTGATCTTTTTGAATCTATTGACCTTATTACAATATTGCATTGAAATTATTATATATTCATGAAAAATAACTCAGCCTTGAAATAATCATCTCCTTAGAATGAGACCTTATAGGTTCCTAACATCTCTGCATCTCTCTGGCATTATGTCCTCACCACCCTTCTCTCCCAACCCAACACGCTTCTAAACAGATCTTTTCCAAGCTCACACAAACTAAGCTGTGTGTGATCTGTATTTCCCTGCTGCATTAGCTTCTGATACCATCTGCTTCATTGCCTCAGCAAGAAAAACACGGAATGGACTCTTTTTTGACATGTTGCCAATTACATTACAGAGGGAGGGAAAAAATAAAAGACTGAAGAACAAAATGAAACGAGCAGCACCTGGGGACAGTGTTGATGTGCTCACACCACCTTTCTTGTTTGTTGACAACTTTAAATGGAAATTTCAAGCTGCTTTTCTGAGTAAATGTCTGTGTCCTTGTTTTCCAGTCTTAACATGGTCTGTTTGCTTTCTCTTGACTCTTCTTTCTTTGTGACTTCTCTACATCTTATTTCCCCAAGTTTTCCTAAGCACAGAAAATGAATGACTTCAACAACCACGGACTGCAGTAAGTGGATCCAACCCCAGTTCACTTGGTTACAAGGATCCAACTGCACCAGCCTTCTGACTGCCACCTCCTCCATCCCAGCCTCTCCCTTCTTTTCAATTAGGTGGTCAAACCATGAAGTTTTCTTTTGTCCTCCTTCTCCAAGATTTCACTTGCCCTATTTGAGGAGTTTATTAGGGTGACCAACCATCCAGGTTGGCCAGAGGCTTTCCTGGATTTAGCACTGCAAGTCTCACGTCCTGGGAAACCCCTCAGTCCTGGGCACACTGAGATAATTGTTCATCCTACTTCTGATTTATTAACTGAGAATCATGGAATACATGTTACATCACATTATGCTGCATTCAGCCTTTCAATTGAACTCAATCCTGTGTGCCTCCCAGGTGGAAAAGCCACAGCCCATTAGTCAGATTCAGCCTGGGGCCTGTTTTTTTGCACAGCCTGTGACTTCAGAATGTTTCTTACATTATTAAAGAGTTGTCAGAATAAAAGTGAATATATGACAGAGACCACATGTGTACTGCAAAGCCAAAAAATTTTACTCTCTGGCCCTTCACAGAAAAAATGCTGACCCACAGATTAAAGACTTCTTCCTTTGTTGTGTAACAACAGGGTTTGGGATGCTCAACCAAAGTCCATTTTGCCAATGAGATGTAAGGACAATATAGTGATTTTTGATTATTGAAAGCAGATTCTAGAAATGACTCTCCTATCATTGTTAATATTTTATTATTCTGTAGAAAAGGGAAAGCAGTATAATATGGAGCATAAATGACACAGAATTTTGTTAAAAAGAAAGTTGCTTTTAATTTTAGTTAACAGTAGTGAACAAAATATAGTGTTTGTGTATAAGTGGCTAATAGTTTTCTCGTATATCTAGATTGTTTCCCCATCTCTATCTGCAATAAATGATTAGTTTAAACCAGTAAATCTTTCCTGATCCAGGGATAGCATGTGTCTGAAATTGGCCTAATCAGACCAAAGGAAAGGATTTACATTCCATTGACATTAACAAAAAGGTATTGCACCTGTAACTTGGACTTGTGTGCAAGTTTCAAAATTTAATAAAAGTGGAGTAAAATCCTTCAACTTATTAAATAGGCTATCCTCTTTCTTTTCTTCCTCCCTCCCTCCCTCCCTCCCTTTGGTATCAAATCACTATGTTGTGAGATAATATCTCATTACATAGTGATTTGATACCAAAGGGAGGGAGGGAGGGAGGAAGGAAGAAAAGAAAGAGGATAGCCTTTCCTCCTTCACAGCTTCCTCTCATTGGTGCAGGTCCTGTCCCTATCCTTCTGTCTCTGTTTATTCTTTTTCCTTTTGCCCTACCCAGGTACGTGGGGACTTTCTTGCCTTTTGGGAGGTCTGAGGTCTTCTGCCAGTGTTCAGCAGGTGTTCTGTAGGAGTTGTTCCATGTGTAGATGTATTTCTGGTGTATCTGTGGGGAGGAAAAACTACAAATAGAACTACCATATGACCCAGCAATCCCGCTACTGGGCATATAACCTGAGAAAACCATAATTCAAAAAGAGTCATGTACCAAAATGTTCATTGCAGCTCTATTTACAATAGCCCAGAGATGGAAACAACCTAAGTGTCCATCATTGGATGACTGGATAAAGAAGATGTGGCACATATATACAATGGAATATTACTCAGCCATAAAAAGAAACGAAATTGAGCTATTTGTAATGAGGTGGTTGGACCTAGAGTCTGTCATACAGAGTGAAGTAAGTCAGAAAGAGAAAGACAAATACCATATGCTAACACATATATATGGAATTTAAGAAAAAAAAATGTCATGAAGAGCCTAGGGGTAAGACAGGAATAAAGACACAGACCTACTAGAGAATGGACTTAAGGATATGGGGAGGGGGAAGGGTAAGCTGTGACAAAGCGAGAGAGTGTCATGGACATATATACACTACCAAATGTAAAATAGATAGCTAGTGGGAAGCAGCCGCGTAGCACAGGGAGATCAGCTCGGTGCTTTGTGACCACCTAGAGGGGTGGGATAGGGAGGGTGGGAGGGAGGGAGACGCAAGAGGGAAGAGATATGGGAACATATGTATATGTATAACTGATTCACTTTGTTATAAAGCAGAAAATAACACACCATTGTAAAGCAATTATACTCCAATAAAGATGTAAAAAAAAATCACTATGTTGTATACCTGAAACAAATATTATAAATCAACTATATTTTAATAAAAAATCTGAAGTCAATTATAATAGTCATGAACAGGTTCATCAGATTTTTTTGTGCAAGGCTAAATTTTGTTCCAGTAAACAGGCTTGAAAAAGCCCTAGGAGTTGCTTGATGAAGTCACCTAGTGATTGCCCAAACATGATTATATAATAAGTTAGGGCTCTGGTCCACTGGTTGTAATTCTAGAGACCTTTCAGGATTTTCCCAATTAGCAGTTTTCATCAACGCTGGGCCTGGCCTTCACTGACAAGCATATGAACTAGCTGGTATATAAGTCAGAAAAACCAGGTTGATAAGTTTGGATGGCTATATTAAATTCCTCAGCAAATCTGTGAGGATTTCAGCTACTTTGGGAAAATTTTTAACTATGGCTTGTAATTCAGGGAAATACAAGAGTCCAGGAATCCTCAAAAGGCTTAACTTTAAAGGGGCAGGTCCTGAAAGTCCAGAAGGAAAGAGAGTGGGGTGAGTTTCAGAGAAAAGGAGAAGATCAGTGAGAGAATTAGCATGGGGGACTTGAGGGTATAGAGGAGATGAAGATGGCATAGAGGGGAAAGAGGAAGATGGTGCCAGATTCAGAGCCTGAGGCTTCAGGAACCATTTTATTTTTCTTTAATTGTTTGCTTGCCTCCTTTAATCTTAATCTTACATTGTAGAGAGGCAGTTTTGGACTTCTGATAACATTTGGAAGCTTCAAAATAACAATCAAAATAGAAATTTTTAAGCTCTTGTAGTCCAACTCAGTTTTAAGGAAATTAAGTTTGGGGATTTCAAAAGTTTCCCTAATGGCCATTGATATTCTAAATTGCCATTGGTCTGGTCAGTCCATTTAGTTAGAAGTGCACATGAAGAAGGACTATAGTTTTTTAAACATAAAACTGGCTGAAGTCCCTGTAAGGAGGCCCTCAAAATATTTATATAACTGGAATCCTATTTCTCGGAGGTTTTTCTCTAGAGTAAAAAAACAATTTTCAAACAGTTTAAATAGCTTACAGCTCAAACAACTCAATTCAAACAGCTTGCAAGCTAATCTCAGCCAATTCTAAGGAAACAGATTGGTCCCAGAAGATCCAGGCCAAAGACTTTCCAGCCAGTTTCCAGAGAATAACCCTTTCTAGAGGTATAAGCCAAAGGCTGAAAAACTGGCAGTTTCAGTGAAGTAGTCCCTGTTCTGGAAGGAATGGGCTGAAGGTGTTTTAAGCCAGCTTAGGTTGAAATAGTCTGATCTTAAAATCAGATCGAAGTGCCAAATGAGTACCCACATGCAGAAACAGGCCTTTACCAGAAAGACAAAACCTTAAAATAGTTCTTGAATAAAAGCTAGAGAACTTCAAATGCAGAGAGGGCATGATCTTGCATCCATGAGGAAGATGTACCTTCAAACTCCAAGGTCACTAAGAAGGCAGTGAGTGACAATGGGCTCAATTGTGGTTACTACAACTGTTTGCTCACTAGCCCTGAAGCCTTCAGGGTCTCCTCTGGTCCCCATACAGGCACTGAAATATTGGCCTGAAATAAATATATTGCCAGATATTTCTCCAGCAAAAATGGGTTTATTGGGGATCAGCAGAGAATTGCAATTCAGAGCCTGCAACCATGATGAGCCACATACAAGTCTCCACGTGGCAAGGGAAGGAGAACTCTTTAATAGTTAGGAAAAGGAATTTGGGGGGGCTATAGTAAACAGAGTCCACAGCTATTCATTGTCTGAGCTACTGCCAGGAGAATGAGGAGTCTTACTGTTGGGCTCTACTATCATTGCAGAGTGGGAGAGATTCCCCTTCTGTTCTCATTTCTGTTTATTGATTTTTTTTACAGTTTTATTCTGAGACTAATACCATTTCTATTCTAATGGGAATGCTTTTAAACAACAGAATTGTGAAGGTTGATTTTGTTTACTGCTCTTTGAAATAGAGATAGCTTACCTCCATTCCCTTTAGAATGTCCTTTACTGGTATTTACATGTGACCTTGTTCTTGACAGTGATCAGTAGCCAGGCTTCTCATGGGCGTGAGGGATTTCCTTTTCTATTTCTTCATATTGTCTAGCTAAAACCTTTTTTACAATTGAAAATGGTATAAGAACCCGGTTTAGTACAGAGGCTGTTAACCAGTGGTCAGATGATTTCTAGTGAATTCATAAATGGGCTTTAAGGAATGTCTTGAAAATGTATGCATTGAATATACATTTTGGGGGAAGAGTATCAAGCTTTGACATTCTCACAGAGAGCCTTGCTAAAGAGTAATACAAAATGATTCTAACTATTCATGGTATAGATGGATAAAGTGAGGCACCAGTGGTTATGGGACTGATCATAATCACCTATCTAATTAAAAGTCCCGTGTTAGGACCGAAATGAAGGACATCTGGCTTCCAGTCCAGGGTTCTTGTCACATGAGGAAAATGTGTGAGGCAAGGAGGGAGGGGATGGAGTTCTCAGACATATTCCTCCCCCAACTTACCGTGAGTCTCTATATAGGGTAGCCTTTCCAGAAATGTGATTGATTTTCACATGTGGCTTGAGAAACCTGCCTTGTTTTTTCCATATGTCCAACACTGATATGTAACAGAGTTGGGCCCATTATTGTAGTGAATACATTAACAGATGATGTCATAGCTTTAAACATTTAAATTTAAACCTACGAAATTTAAAATTTAACTTAAAAATTAACTATCATTTAAGTTGCCATCTGTAGATAAGTTAAAACCTGTGCCAGTCTAATTAGCAATCAGGAATATGGTAATTGCTTTTGGCATATGAATGTGGAGAACTTCTCTGGAGTAAAATAATGCCAAGTTGTGCATTTCTGAGTCTTTTTTCTTTAAAATTGACAGTGTAGTGTTCTTTGGCATTTTTTTTTTTTTTTTTTGCGGTACGCGGGCCTCTCACTGTTGTGGCCTCTCCCGTTGCAGAGCACAGGCTCAGCGGCCATGGCTCACGGGCCCAGCCGCTCTGCGGCATGTGGGATCTTCCCGGACTGGGGCACGAACCCGTGTCCCCTGCATCGGCAGGCGGACTTTCAACCACTGGGCCACCAGGGAAGCCCTTCCTTGGCATTTTGTTTGAATTCTCTTTCAATTTTTTGTTTTCATTTTTAAAAAGAATATTATCTATTTTTTACAATATCATCATCATCATCATCTACCTATCTCCTTAAGTCTAGAGCTGAATTTCTCAAGTGGGCACTATTAACGTTTTGAAACAGATAGTTCTTTGCTATGGGGGACTGCCCTATATACTTCATAGGATGTTTAGCGGCATCTCTTGCCAATACACACTAGATGGTAGAACCCTTTCCTCCCATAGTCATGATGCCAAAAATATCCTTAGACATTGTTCCTGGATGATAACACAAGTATAGAACATTTATTCTATAGACTGAAATTTCTTGAACATAATAGAACACATGATTAATGCTTCTGGGAAAATGGCTTTCTAAAATTAACAGAAAAAAATGTTAGGCCTCATGCTTAGATCATCTACAGACCCACTGCAGATACCAAGTTGTTTCAAGAAATCACACTTTATTTTTGTTTGATATAGATATGTGTCATGTTTCCTATTTGAAGGGCCAATAATTATAGTTTATTGATTTATTAACTTGTTTTACTGTAAGTATTCAACTTTTGTCATGGTTCATATTTTTCCTGCCATGTATTTTCATAACAAAAATCCCTTTCACATAGTAAAAATACATTTTTAAATATTAGAAGAATATTTAAAGTACAGAAGTACTGCACAATTGCACAGGGTGAGTCTTCACTGAAATAGGGGCTATTGGTTGTTGGGTTGATGCCCTCAGCTATTAGAATTGCCACCCCATGGGTAACACTCAGATATTTACCTGGGTGAGGCCCCTGGCCTTTGCAAAGATTCTTTTCTGTATGCCAGGTTGCTAGGAAACAAGAAGGGATGGATCCCCAGGAGGAATAAATACGTATTTTGTTATACTGATAGGCAATCTTGGAAAAGACCCTCCACTTCTACCACCCATTCCCGTTCAAATGTATATTTCTATTTAGCCTTCAGACACTTGACTTTCAAGTGCATTTTCAGGAACATGTTTTGTGAGAAAGTAGAGGATTGCTTTTATTTTCTTTATATTAATTATATAAATTACTCAGCAGATGTAAATCGTTTTTTTTTTTTTTTTTTCCTTTTCCCCAGTATCCCTTTTTGTGCTGGCCAGGCCAGGGTGATGTCTCAGATTTTCTTCTGGACTCAGTCTTGATATTATGATCCTTAATCTGATAGTGTTTTCCCAAGTAGAAGTTCTCAGCTGTCTGGCTAT
The DNA here is from genome assembly GCF_951394435.1 of Stenella coeruleoalba. Taxonomy (NCBI): domain Eukaryota; kingdom Metazoa; phylum Chordata; class Mammalia; order Artiodactyla; family Delphinidae; genus Stenella; species Stenella coeruleoalba. Next base: position 20,325,918 of record NC_137147.1, on the reverse strand, counting down.
GAATCCCCACCCAGCACCCCGTATTTGGAAAGCAGTTTCATCTTTCTTCATGTCACCTTGTTTGAGGAGCAATGAAATACAATTATTCTTTACAATGATTCGTGAAGTAGCAAATGGTGTTGACATCTGTTCAGCAAAATTCTGAAGACAGTCTATTTTTATTTTTCTCCCTGTGGAACTAATGTCATCATAGATTTTGTCCTTTGGCCTTGCTTTGGTCCCTTGTTATAGCCTTGTGATAGTCTAAGCAAGATTGATTTTAAAAATGAAAGGAGAAGAACAGGGAATAAGAAAGAAATGCCTTTTCATTATACAGTGGGAGGGGCAATGTTTGGTCCTAAGCATTTAATTGAGTGGTCAGGATAATTAAGTAACATAAATAAACTTTGTGGAAATTTATTATTTAACTATATTTATTGAACCCCTATAATGTGCCAGGTGATTTTCTAAGTATGGAGGAGAGGGACGTGAATAATACAATTTCTGTATTCTCATGGGAGCAGGTAGACAATAAAGAACTAAATCAATGTACAAGCAAGGTAATTACTGATAGTAAAAATTGCTATGAAGCGAGTAAGGGAGACCACCATGATAAAGAGGGAAGCAAATGCTACTTCTTCAGGGGGATCAGGAAACAATATTTAAATTAAATTCTGAATTGAAAGAAGTCAACCCTCCAAATGCTGGGAGCAGATGAAGGGGACCAGAATATAACACGCTAAAATATGCCACTTTGGCATAAGGATTATTTTAAAGCTAAAGACAATTGAGAATCAGTATACAAGAGAGAACTCTCTGCCCTTCCCCTTTCTGCTTAAAAGCAGGATGTAAATTTCCTTTGGTAAGGGTGATAGAAATTTTCATTTGTAAGCAGAAGAGGAGAAAGACTCTTAATCATTGGAGAGGACTCGGACTTACCAATGGAGTCAGCACCAATAGTGTCTGCATAACAAACTTTATTAAACAACCCTAACCTACCATACATTCCCTGGTCACCTTTTTATAATTTCCCTCCTCTAGAAGGCCAGACTCTCCCTTTCCTTTGCCTAGTCAGTTCTTCACAATTTATTGCCCTTTGTTAAAATAATGTATAAGCTCCTGATTCTAACTACTTCTTAAAGTTTTCACTTCTGGGTATCCTATGTGCATGTAAATTTAAAACCATAAATTTGTGCGCTTTTTCTTCTGTTAATCTGTTGTTTGTTAGTTTAATTCACAGTTCACAGATACAGAACTTAAGAGGGTAGAGGAACAGTTTCTCCCTCCCCTACAGCCGGGGTATATCTCCAAGAAGAGAGAAATAGTGAGTGAAAAATTTCTGAATCAAGAGCTACCTTGATATGTTTAAAAAGAAAAAAGTGCAGTAAAGGGGGGAAGGGTTTGAAATGTAGGAAGGGGCCAGATTATGGCTTTCTAATCTATGGAAAGACACTTGGGTATGTATGCATGTATATATGTATTAAACTAAACGTGAGAAGAAACTATTGGAAGCTAAGTAGGAGAATAACTTAGCTAACTATTGGAAGCTAAGTAGGAGGAAAAAAATTATTTTTTAAAACATTGCACTGCCTATTCTGAGAAGAATGGTGGTTAAAGAATGGAAGGAGGTGAAGGAATCTGGGAAAATGACAACAGTGTCAGAAGAGGTTTTTTAGTCTCTTTAAATTGTCTCATAATAACAGAACAACTAGATATCAAAACAAAACAGAAAAATATAGACAATATTCAAAACAAAATCACATTGCAAGTTACTCCCAAGAATCTCTAAATATGAGTGGAGTAAAGACAACCCGCTAGAGGCATGTGTTTATGGGAGGGAGTGGGGGAAAGTAGTGAGGTAGGTCAATTTTAGAAGAGTAGCTTTGAAAGAAGGGGTTTGCCCTGTCCACACTTGGATGAGTGAAAGGGTCTGCATTAGGAAGGACTGAAGAGTCTAGAACAGTCTAGTCCCTCCAGTTGACTTGCTGGGTTTCTTCCTAGAACAGGGCCCTACAATGAGGAGACACTGCTCTAGGAGTGGAATCAAAAATCAAGCAGAATAGGGACAACAGAGCTGAAGGCAGGAGATGCTTTAAACTGAAGTGAGGGAGAGCAAGAGAGCCAGGACATCTCCGAAAACAGTCACCATATTTTTCAACACTATACACCTAAAACAGAAGAGGGAAGTCTGTGAAACTTGAGAAGCTTTTCTGATTCTTCCCCTCTTTTGAAAAGTTTGGAAAAACTAATTTCAAATAAAAAACATTTATAGTGATAAAGCCTCATTGTTGCTTAAAGGGTAAGTAAATATGGAGAACATGTAGGTGGTGATGATGCAGCAGATGACATAAGTGAGTTAAAAAAAATATAGTGGTTAAAGTAGTCTACAGACCAAATGCTTCTTTAGATAAATTCTATTTGATACATTAAGAAGAGTTATTGATTTATTGATTTATTCACTTTAGCTCCTAGTAAGCTGCGATTAGGAGAAGCTGCGTTACTTAGGTTGGTGCCTTTGTAACCACTGCATATCCTTGCACGTGGTTTTATTTTTATAAATTCTGTTTTTTAAAAGAAGTCTGGAGGCTTACACCGCATTTGCATTCACCTTTCATTCAATTTCAGCAATTTCTGAGCTAACAAAGTATGCATCACAGGAACCCTTGTCAGTGTAAGCTAAGGAAAGCAATGTTTGACTGTTTCAATGTTCATTGTCTTAGACTTGAATTTCTGTCAAAGCTGAAATGTTAAAGTTTAGATATTGATCCTTAAAATAAATGATCATCATTTGAATTTCTTTTCAGATGATTTTGTCCCTTTTGACCTAACATAAACTGGCCAGTTGTGGTTTTCTTTTACATGAAGATTAACTTTTTTATACAAACTTACTGTTACAAAGCCTGTACCATGAGTTTTCCTTCAAAATGTTCTACCACACAGCAAGCACTTTCTAAGCTATTGGGGAAAAATGGAATGGGCAAAGTTATGAGAGAAAATAACTAGGAAAACATAGAAAGAAATGCTAGACGCTCTCTTACTTAATAATACACTTATCTGTGAGTCTTTTATTTATGTAGACAAACAGCTGCTGCCATTTCTGCACCTCACACGGATGTCCCTAGGTGTCTTTCATTGGAGCCCTCACCATGGCTATCAAGGGACAAAGGGAGCAACTGGAATGGTGGCGTCTGCCCAAGGAAGCCAGTGGCTCTGAGGTCTGGGTACCAATGCCTAAGAGGTTGCTCCGTCTGCTGGGAGGCATAGCCATCATTTCCATCCTAATGGCCAACCTTCCACAAACTCTAATAGCACCTGTTAGGGGATTCTGACTCACCAATCTTTCTCATCCCATAGGGAATGGTCCCTGCTGCTTTTCCTCCCACTACTATCATCTTTCTCCATCTCATGCTCTATCCTGGCACCTTTTCCAAAGATCCACTGCAAACAGAAACCACTGAATTTTAAATATTCTGTCCATTTGTCATGTCATGGAGAACACCATGTATCCTGCCTTTTGATTCAGAAAATGTGTTCATTCCAACTCTGAAATCCAGTCAATCTGGATGAAATGGAAAGTCTGTTCATATTATATTGTGTTGATCTTTCCTTGTTAGTGCAGGGTAGGTAAGGTACATGAGAATTAGTCCTGACACCCTTTGTTAGAACCTGGGTTGTATTTTTCCACAGAGATTATGTTTTTAGTTATATAGTTATAGGGATTCCCTGGTAAACTAATTTCCTCTATGCTATTATTTCTAGGGGTAAATAGTTTTCAAATTTCAAGCAATAACTTATCAAAGACCATTTGGAAGACAGTCCAATCATTGGCTGTAGACTGACTAAAAGAACCCTAAAATACTTCCTATGTCTCTTATTTGTGTTGATAATATATTCACCTATGTCATGTATGTACTCTAAATGTATACAGGGTGGAAGTCCAAAGAGCATATTATTTAGTTAAATATTACCAAAGACTAATTTTGTAACCATGCCAGAGATATATAGGCAAATAAACTTTTATTCTCTCTTCAGAAAGCTCATTTTGTGGGGGAGAAACTCACATCAATAGACAATAATAAAATATTGAATAAAAGTACTTCAACCAAGATAATAGTTTGCTATGGGAACATACTGAAAGAGATTAATTCTGCATCCTGGGGTTGAGGAAAGCTTCATAGAGGACTAGTCATTTAAGCCAGGTGTCCAAGTATAAATGTGAGTCCACTGGAAGGAAGAAGGGGGACAGGGTATATGGTGCATGAGCAAAGACAGCAGATGGGTCTTCTGTTTGAAATGTGATACAGCTTTTACTGTTCATCTCCCATATTTTAGTTCTTTACTACAGTCCCAAAACTGCTGTGCTTTTCTCTTTACTCCTTTGTTCAATTTTCCCATTTCAAATAGCCAAAGATAGCAATACACTGCTTGATGTCCCTGATTTAACATTTTCTGGAGATAGCTTGAGTGTAAAAGGCAATGGAGTCCTATCTGCTTCTCCCCACTGTTCCCTACCAAAGCTTTCCAGGAATATATCCAGATAGAGGCAAGAAAAGCTATCCTCAGTAAGTTTCTTTCAACCCTATGTTCCATCCATTCTGAATTATTCTCAGGCATCAACAGGCACCATGTTTTCTTTCTCCCAAGATTTTGCACACTCTGTGCCTCCTGCCTTGAGCATCTTCCATCACCATTTAGCTTAGTTTATTTCTGCTTATTATTCAAATTGTAATTTTGGAGTTCTTTTCTTTGGGTAGCCTTCCCTGAGTTTCCAAACCTAGCAGACCCTTGCATATTAGGTGTTTCTGCTTTGTGCATCTCTTAAAGCTCATATTTCTCCTATAAAGTAACTCTGCATTATAATTTCTTGTTTAATTCTCTACTCACCACCTGATGAAAATTCCTTCAGAGTAAAGACTGTCCTCTTTATTATTAAATTCCTTGCATCTACCTTAATACCCATTTAAAATAACTCTTAATATTTCTGAAATAAATTAATGGAATTGTGTAAAATAATACTACCAATAATATCTCTGATTTATTCATCATTTGTTATTTCCAGATACTTTAAATATATTATCTCATTTTAATTTAATTTCAATTTAATAATTTGTGAGAGCTATTATTATCCATATTTTTAGACAAAGAAACAAACTTGGAGAGGGAAATTGCCAGAGATTTCACTGTTTTAAAATGGGGCCATTTTGGAGGTTCTAGAAAGGATTTATTTTCTCCTAATATGCTTCTGTTTATAAATCATTTAGCCTAATAACATTGCATTGCTATACTCTGTAAGAATTCTATTAAATCCATCTTTTTTTCTAGAAATAGAAAAGCGCATTTGCCAACAGTCAATAAACAGGTATCTCAAGTGGTTCTAACTTGAAAGGTAGACATCAGAAGCTTTGAGAAACACTTAACCTTGACATTCTTCCATTCTAATTGACAAGCCTGCTGTTGGTTACTTGCTGAGATAAGAGAGATTTTCAGTGTATAATATGCAGGTCACTGGTTTTAAGTTGGGCCCATTATAATTTATTGGAGTCCTGACAGTTCTAGGTGATATAAAGAAGAAAGATTGGTTTTATTAGGTGATTTCCCCATCTTCGGTAGTGCTACTTTAATAGATAATAATGGTTAACAACTTGATGACATTTCCCTCATTTTATTTTAGCATTTGGAAGGTGATGAATTCTAGGACTCACTAATGTTAGAATGAGCTCATCACCCAGAATAGTGAGCCTGGGAGTTGCAAAAAGTCCATTATCCCTAAACTTTAGCCTCATGGTTTTAGCTCTGTGCCTCTCCAAGTACAACCTGACATTTGTGTCCTATTGGCTGAGAGCCCTTAGAAGCTATTAAGAGTACACTTGGATACCAATCCAAATATTCAAACTTAATTTATTTCAACAGAAACAGAAGGCCTAAGTGGTTTGCCAAGTTTGGAGAGAAAGCTTTTGATACCAGTTCATATTTAGAGTCAGCCTTATATGTAAGCAGCTTAGTGACCTCCTTTTCTGGTTAAATTTCAGGGACATAGGCAAGTTACCCTCTCCCCCAGCAGCTCCTCTACTTTATTTCCAAATCCCAGAACTGAAACTTTTCATGTCGTGATCAGAGATAAGATTGCAAATAGCCATAAAAATACTCACACCTTGGTGTATATTTGTGATTTGACATATGTAATTGTAATAGATTTTTCCTTTTGGTCTTTGTTAGGCTAAGAGCGAAGGAACATCAGAGTGCTGGCTAGATGAAAGCAGAGAGGGGAGAGCTGGTGCCCTGAAGACAAGATGGCCATTTTATACTTTTTCAAAGAACTGCCCCTGTCTACTCCCATTCATCTCTCACTGTTCTTCTTTCCTTCCTTCTTTGATCTTGGAACCACCTCTCCTCAAACTCTGCAGCTTTTATAATAGGGCTTGTTCTTCATTCAAAAGGGCTGATAAGGTAGCCAGAATTCTAAGAATGACCCCCAGTGATCCTTCCTTTTGAGTATAGATGAAACCTGTGAATATGATGACATATTATTTTGTGGTTATCTCGTGATTATATTATCACATATAGTAAAAGTCTGAGCCTAAACTAATCATGTGAATGCTTTGAAAGCAAAGTTTTCTCCAGCTTGTGGCAGACAGAAGATGAAATTAGAGACTCAGAGTTCAAGGGGGATATGATGTTGTGGGCTTTGAAGTTGGAGAAGGCAAATGATAAGGAATGCTGGTGGTCTTTTGGAGCAGAGCGAGGGTCAAGGCAGACTGCCAGAAAGGAAATGGGATCCTCATTCCTATAACTGCAAGCAACTAGATTCTTCCAACAGCTGAATAAACCTGTAAGAGGATTCTTCCCAAATCCTTCAGGTAAGAGCCCAGTCCAGTCAACACCTTGATTTCAGCCTTGTGAGACCCTAATCACAAGGGAGAACCCATTTGAACCGATCTGGACTCCTGACTCACAGAACTGTGAGGTAACAAATGGGTATTCTTTTAAGCTGCAAGATTTGTGGTAATTGGTTATACAACAATAGAAAACTAATAGAAATGGCAATTTCTCTCTTCCTCTCCCATGGAAATGTTTGCCAATTTGTACTGCAATTCACAAATACAAGTTCTCAGCTGTTAAAAGACATTATATTGTCTATGATTTTGTTGTTAATGAAGTTTTACTGTGTTCTGCTCAGTTTTGATTACAGATAATTTTTCTGTACTTAAAAAATTGTGTTTTTTTCCAAAGAGCACTTCCATATATACCATAGAGATGGTAAGCATTGAAGAGTGTACTGATATTGAAATTATTATGTATGTATCATCATAACCATCATTGTCACTTTTTAGTACGAGGTTTTTTTCAACTACGAAGTAGTTATGGGATCTTAGAGTTAAGGGACTTTAAAGACATAGGATCCAATGATGCTCAGCCTGGGTGAAAAAGAGAACTACCCCCACAATGGCACATCAGTATCTTTGTGAAGAATTAGGTGGGAGGGGACTTTTAAACCTCAATTAATTTTTGTCATTTATATCCTCTTTTGGTAAACACCAAGTAATCAAACTTCTTTATTTTTAAGGGATGAAAACAAATCCAGGAAGGTAAAAGAACCTGTACAAAACTGTACCATAGTTATAGGAACGGAATCAATTTTAAAGGTCAGAGTTTCTTCTACATTATGCTTTCTTGTCTCTGGTCTTTTTCAGGCCTCCCAGATTATAAACTCAGTGTATCACAGTCTCAGTTCTTCCAGGGCAAAGAGGATTCCCTGGGATTGAATACATTCAATTGTATTGTAAGAATTGCTTATAAAAGCCATCAGTGTCAGCATCACTCCTTATCTCTGCAAAGTCAATAAGTTCTGGATTATTTAGAAAAGATCCTGCCTATGACTTTGGAAGCAGAGAAATCACGCCCCCCCCATTCCCCTTTCCAAGAGTCACCAAAGACTTCTAACATTATAATGCACATTTGTCTTTGAATGAAAAACACATAAATCAATAATGTTATATTTCTAATAGTAGAAAAAAATGTGTCCATGGAAAAAATGTAAGACCAGGGTTAATGAAATCACTGATTGATGATCTAAGTATAATCAGGTGTTTGCTTGCATCTTCCCAGCCGAGGAATTAAAAGTCAAGAATGTGTGTTACAGTACTTTAACTTCAGTGTACATCAGTATCACTTGCAGGGCATGTTAAACTACAGCTTATTGGACTACACACCTAGAGTTCCTGATTCAGTAGGCTTGGGGCAAGACAAAGAATCTTTGGTATTGGAACTGCTCAGCTAGCTCATAAGGACTAGCATGACTCCAGTGGGATTTAGAGCCTTTCAGGGCATGACGAGAAGTAAGGATGTAAATACAAATATCCCTAGGAAAAAGGCAGTGGCTTATTTATTTTCCAAAAATTTACTGGGGATTTTATGTGGCTCAGCTCTCTTTCTGGCATCATGAATAATGTTAATAAGTCATTTCCCAATCAGAAAAAGAGGAACAGAAACAACAAAATATAATGTGGTAACTCTAAAGATAGAAGTCAGCATATTGTAGTTTAGAAGGACAAAGTTGGGGCTACCCAAAATATCAGGAAAAGAATGGCTCATGAGTTGATTATTAACTTGCAAAAAATGAGCTGATACTTCAAGAAATATGTGTTTAGATGGCATGCTGAGCACAAATCATGTCTTATTTGACATTCATACACACGTGTGTGTGTGTGTGCACACGCACACAACCTTAGAGTAAAATGTTATTAACCTTTGATTGTTCTAGATTTTATCCCTGCTTACCTAGTCAGGGACATGGCTCAAAGGTCCCTTCAGTCTTTGTTCTATTATCAGATTTTCTCCTTCTATTAGATTATTTCCATCAACAGAGGTACATGTTATTAATCCTCCCATTTGAGAAAAGAGGTTTCCTACATTTGGCTCTTATGAATGGAGCAACTCTGAGCATTCTTGGGGAAGTCTTTGTATGGACATCTGTTTATATTTCCATTGGGTTAAGTATGTAGGAATGGTTTTGCTGGATTGTTGGGTAGCTATATATTTAACTTTATATGAAGTTGACAAACAGGTTTGCAAAGTTGATGTACCATTTAGGGTTATCATTTCTTATCTCAAAGACTGCTCTATCTGATATTAATACAGCCACACCAACTTTCTTTTTAATCTCTGTGTTCTTACATTTAAATTTTCCCTCTTATAAACATTTTATTTTTATCTTTTTTAATTTTTATCTAGTTTGATAATCTGAATTTTAATTGGAGTACTCTATTTATATTTAATGTAATTACTAATTTGGTTAGCTTTTTAAGCCTACTACTTGCTATTTGTTTGTGTGTGCCATCCGTTTGTTCCTTTGTTTCTCCTTTTCTATATATACTTGTGTGAATTTAGTATTTTTTTAGTATTCCATTTTGTTCCTTTGCTGTTCTTTAGCTATGTCTTTGTTTTAATTTTCATTTTTGTGATTGCTCTAGGGAACAGATTATACATCTTTAACTCATCATGGTTTAATACAATAAGACTTTACAAATGAGAAAAGAGCCTTACAACAGTATAATTCCATTTAACCCCAGTTTTGTCCCTTTCTCTGTTGTTGTTCTTACATTTTATTTTTACCTATATAAATATATTTTTACCTATTATAATTTCTTCACTTCTAAATGTTGGAGGGGCCTAGGCGTGATTCCTGGGATCTTCTCACTTTTTAATCTATACTCATTTTCTTAGTGGTCTGATGCAGGCTCATGGCTTTAAATATGCTGATGACCCCCAAGTTATATATGTAGCCCTAACCTCTCCCATGAATTTCAGACTTGTGTATTAGACCTCATACTTGACATATTAATTTTGATTTCTAATAGGAATCCTAATATTTCCTCCTAAAAGTATTGTTCTTACAATATTCCTCTTTTCATTTCATTGTAACTTCATTCAATAAATCTGGTCTGTTTGATTTTCCACGTATAACCAGACTGATTGCTTTTCATCACTTCCAGTAGTACTCCCCTGACTCAAGTCACTTTAAGTTAAAAATACAGTAGTCATTTGTCTACGTTGTAATCACTTTGATTATAAGAAAATCAGACATTCCAAAATGTCCTCATCCTTACCTTGACTGTCATACACTTTTTAAGAACTTTCCTTGGACAATGAATCTTGTGCTATAATCATCTTATAGAACCCCTGGTGCCTCAGGGCTACAACACATGAGTCTTCCCAACTCTGGTCACTCCGGCTGCCAAACTTGAATCTCAGGTGGTGGGCTGAGATAGATACATAATAGCGGTTGTATAGGGTTTGTCCTGGCCTCTTGTAAAGTAATACCCATATCCATGCTTTGAACTCTCTAGGATCCTCTCATTGTTGCCCCAGTATTGTTCCAGGTGTAGGACACATTTTGTTGACAGGGATGAGAATTAGAGTTTCCATCAGTGCTGCTTAGCTCTGGTCTACCATTAACCTGGCATAGTATGTAGAGTCCCTGAGTCTCCCCAAACTTGAGCTACACTTTTTTTTTCTTCAATTTTTGTTCTAGAGGCTGAAAGGAATAGGGAAAGCCCGACTCTCTTCCCAAATCTCCATTCACCTTCTAACTACCTTCAACTACTCCAGACTCTCCAGAATCTCCATACTTTCCTTGCTACTTCTGAGCTCTTCAACTAAAGTTTTCCATTTAAGCCTGTCCAGCTAAAGCTCAACTATCCAGATACATAGAGAACATTCAATATCTGAGTATTTTTTTAACCTGGCTATTTAGCATCATCCAGATACTCAACTATTCCCAAGCCCCATCCCCATCCCATCCCACCCTGATTCTGTTCCTTGGATATCTAAAAATTAATATAAACAACACTGATGCGATACCAGGTATTCTACTAGACACTTAAAAAGAAAAAAGCTAAAATTTTGCTATTCTTTTTAATGAGATAGTCTCGTTTTTCCAATTAACATTAAAATATTTCTTTAGAGCTTACAAAGAATATTCACATACATAATCTTACTTTTTTCCAAGAAGTGATAGGTGAGGTAGATAAGGCAACAATGATCCAATTACCTCTGCTATTTACAGATAAGGAATCTGAATCTCAAGGTGGTGAAGGAGATCTGCCAATGTCACTCAGCTAAAAAGCACAGAGCTGAGACATAAACTATATTTTTCAAACCTGGGAAGAATGTATCTTATGTGGCTCTGTCTCAGCCTTGGAATGTGTGGAAAGGAAATACTCAATAAAAGGTCTCCGTTAAACTGCATGTGTTGTATAATAGGGTTAAATTAGATTTTTTGCAGAGGAGAGACAACAGCATCCACAGGAGTTGAATTCAGGGGCTTGGATGACAACACAGCATCCGTTGCTCCCTTTATCATCAGTTGGCTGCCTTGGCTGCCCGTGCCTGTGGCTTGGATGGGATCTTTATGGCAATGTTCACTCCATCCCACATATGTAACATTTTGTGCGAGTCAGTTACTTGTGATTTAGGATTCAGCACTGCACACTGTAGGTTACACACCTAAACTCCCTGCGACCATTTGGAGAAAATGTCAGCATGAGGAAGGGCCTTCAATTCCCAGTAGTTTCACCCCTAGACATAATGACAATAGACTGGAGCCTTATCAGGGGCTATTTCCCATTGTTACCTACCAGGGGAACCATTTATTTTCGAGGCAGGAGACATGAATCCTCTGACAATATTCTATTATGATGTTATCTCGAATGAGATAATTTGATTTGATAAATGTAAATGCAGAAGATTGGCAGTTACTACATTTTCATCCTTTTAAAAGGATTTGAACTTTTTTTTTTTTTTTTTCCGGTACGCAGGCCTCTCACTGTTGTGGCCTCTCCCGTTGCGGAGCACAGGCTCCGGACACGCAGGCTCAGCGGCCATGGCTCATGGGCCTAGCCGCTCCGCGGCATGTGGGATCTTCCCGGACCAGGGCACAAACCCGCGTCCCCTGCATTGGCAGGCGGACTCTCGACCACTGCGCCACCAGGGAAGCCCAAGGATTTGAACTTTTAAATGGAATTCAGTTTAGGTGAATAATGTCAGATTCCCAACCCCTTTAGCAGGAGCAAGTAACCTTGAAACCTTCTTGTTATCCTGAATCCCAGGAACTAGTCTTTATCCCTCATTTAAAGAAGTCTTCTAAAACCTCATGTACGTCTATATAACACCCCACCCCACCATCAAGTCAATGAATAGATAAAGTAGAATGAGGAAAACTACATATGTGATATAATTTAGAGTAAAAAATAAAGTAACCATGTGATCAGTTGTAGGTTTCACTGTAACTTTACTAGGTAGTACTAATATTATGAAGAAAGAAAGAAACTTTTACTATATATCAATATTTCCATATTTTGGGCTTTAGATACCATAGTGAAAAGGTCTTAGCTTGGAGATGGGATGGGTCTATGCTAATGAAATAGAAATATTCACTATTTCGTCACTGCATTTTTCACAGTGTTTGGCCAAAGTATATGTTCAATGCATTTACTGAAATAATTTTTCCATATTTTCAATGACTAAAAAGTAAACTCATATTAATAATTACCAAATGATATCATCTGATAGTAAGAAGGGAACTTTTTTATTTTGTCCCCTCATTATGCAGATGAGAGAGCTGTGGCCCAGAAACATTATATGATTTGTCCAAAGTCACAAAGTTTAGAGACTGAGATGGGATTAGAATGGAAGTGTTCAGGCTGGCAGTCTATGTGGCCTTAAATCACTAAGGTAGAAAGTCAGCCCTTTATTAAATAATCAGTAACATGTTATTTACATGTCATTTCTATAGATTCTTACATTGGAACCTATTAGCTATGTCTGCTATCTTCCTTAGTTCTTAGAATTGAAAGTCATAAAAGATTGTTCTGTTATAACAACAAGAAACAAAATCTCCATTTCTGGATTTATTACTAATCTTAAGCTGTTGTATAGCTTTTTTTTTTTTTTTTTTTTTTTTGCGGTACGCGGGCCTCTCACTGTTGTGGCCTCTCCCGTTGTGGAGCACAGGCTCCAGACGCGCAGGCCCAGCAGCCATGGCTCACGGGCCCAGCTGCTTTGCGGCATGTGGGATCTTCCCAGATCGGAGCATGAACCCATGTCCCCTGTATCGGCAGGCGGACTCTCAACCACTGCGCCACCAGGGAAGCCCGTAGCTTTTGTTTTCTTAAGGTACATGATATCTGAGAGAACAAACAGTTTAATTCATGGTTCCCATTTTTCTCTTCCCACTCAATTCCTAAAATTGTTTTGTTTTATTATTTAAATTTTGTTTTTAGAGGATTTCTCTATTTTTTTTACTACTAATAAATATCAATAAAATTAAGTGCTATTTATTTCATTTCCTTAAAGAAAGACATCAAAAGAATAAATTCTAACTTGCTAGAAGTGAGAATAGAGTGTAGTTAGCCATTCTTTGGAGGGTGACCTGGGAGAAGTAAAAGGATGGGCATTATGAGTCAGAGTTAAAAGCATTAGTGAGGAAAAATGTCCCATTCCCCCCCTTCATACTAATGGCATAAATGTGTTTGTGATTGTGGTGATGGCCATTTCTCATGAGGCTAATAGCTGTGATGTGTCTTCAAAATGATTCACTACTGTTCCTACTCACATGCCAAATTACTCCTTCTAAGTGTGTCTTAGGTACTTCAATTTCCTGAATGTGTAAATGTAGTCCATTCTATTTGGTGTAATATTAGGGAAAGGCAGTATTACTTGCCAGTAAACTATAATCTTGTAATGTTGTAGAAATAGCAACCTTCTTCATGTTTTTAAATAAAATGCTCATCCACCTCCCCTTCACAACACCCAGAGGAGTTTGAAAAAGTGACAAGTCATGAGAATCAGCTGTTAAAGGAAGACCTGCTTCTGGCTGATGTACTGAGCCAATTTATATTCCATCTCAAGAACAATATGGCTACAAATGCCAGTGCATAAATTAGCCCTGAATGTAGGCGGAAACACTCTTGCAAGCTGACAGAGTATCGCCCCAAAATATCTCTGATAGCTTATAAATAAAGAAGTCTGCTTTTCTGATCCAGTAGGCAATCAGGCACAACAGAAACAATGGGCACTTCAGAGTCTCTCAGTCCAAACTGGAGTTAAAACGCAGGTTTGCTATTTTTTGTGTGATCTGTCACAAGTCAGTTAACTTCTGTGAACTTCAGTTTTTCTCATCTGAAATCTTAGAAGTTGGATAAAATCAGTTACCTTACTGTACAATGTGAAAAATGGATAATGTTTGTAAATACTGGTTGTTATCCAATGCTAGTTTCTCTCCTACCCTGGTCATGTTGAGGGGTGTTTCTTGCAGAAACCAGATTCTGGTTTGGTAAGGATAGGTATAAGAGAAGTTTAAGGATTATTTCAAAAAACAATGCTCTTATAACTGCTGTTTTACCAAGTGTTTAGTTTATGCTATGCAATAAGCAAAATTCCTAACATATATTTATCTATCACAAAACCCTATCATATAGAATCTCTATTTTGTAATAAGGAATGCACAGGTCTGAGTGGTACAGTCTGATTCATTGTCAATTACTAAATAATTAAAAGACTTATTCTACAGATATTTATGGAGCCTACTATGCACCGGACAATATGCTCCATGTTGAAACACTGGTGAAGAAACCAGGAAATGTCAGAGCTGTGACATTCCTCTAGAGAAGAGAGACTATAAAGAAGTGAACAAACTGTGATAAAGCCTACGGAAGAAACACAGCGGGCTGCTATGGAAGTGGGTAACGAGCGTAGTAACATGGAAGAGAAAATGGTAGACGCTGGAGTGGGGCCCAGGCACTCTAACCACTGTGCATTCCCCCAGGAAGGAGCAAATGGAGGAAAGAGGCAGGCAGCAACCCTATGACCAGCAGACACTCTTCTTCAGGGAATCCTACCACTAAGGAAAAGAGTTTCTAGGAGAATACTGAAATCCCTGAATTTAATGTAAGGATTGAAGGAGTCAGCTAGGGATAAATACAAAGGAATAAGCACCTTTGTTAGGTCAGAGGTCAGAATGGCCTAGGGCTGCCCCAAAGGCATCTGGTTGAAGAGGGAAAGAGGAGGAGGTTCCAGACCTGAATTGGGCCCTAACTGGCTGGGATTCATTGAAAGATACCCTAAATCTCTGGGCCCCCAGACTTTTAGGCAAAGGCAAAATGTCTTTTCTATATTATGTGAAAGATGATATGGTCATCACAGGGACATGCAGTCATACAGACCTAATTCACTGCTCCTTTGGTGCTACTAAATCCCAAACATTCAACTCACAATCATCAGTGCTCGTTTTCAAAGAGAGCATGGATTATGCCTATTTCCACGCAAAGCAATTTTCACACAATATATAGGAGTTTGCCAGTTGGCTCTACACATTCTAATCTTGGTACCTGCCCTCTGTTCTTGGACCTTGTCATTTATCTTTTGTCTGGACTGCTGATCTTAAGAAAAAGTCATTTTCCTTTTTGCAGACATGCTGATCTGCCAGCAGATGCTGCCCTCCTGCACTAAACTGAACAGATCTGTTTGTCCTGCAGCCTGAGCTATCATCCTTTCCCAGCTAAGCCAGCTTTGGAAGATGACAGACACACTCACTGGCACTTGAGGTTTTAAAGAGCAAATGCTACCAGAAGAGTCTTTCAGATTCTCAGATACATTTCGGCTTAAATGGCATTCTCTTGCTGGGAAATATTTAGAGTGAATCTCCTTAGTTTATTAGAGGGTAACAGCTGGAGGAACACTGGATTCTCAGGCTTGACATGAAATATAAAGAATGCATGATCAGTCAGAAGAAAAACTCCACATGCACGTGGGTTCTGAACAACTTGACACTAATTTCAGGGAAGAGAGAGACCTGGTTCTCCCAGAGTTGAGCTGTGACTTTGGGCAAGTTACTTCATAGTAAGTAACTTCATCCTTAGTACGTCTTTTGAGAGTGAAACAAAATAATGCATGTAAAATTGTTAGCACAGTGACATGTCAATAGTAATTACTCAATAATTTTAGTTTGCCTACATTGTACATCAATACAAAATGTACATCAATACATTTAGTTTGCCTTAATATTATAATGATTACTGTTGTTAAAGTGTCAAGTGACAAGAAAAATGATGGCTCAAGATCATTATGTGGTCTTTGGATTACCTGTATGGAAAGATTTTTGAGTATCTATCTGTTTAATTTTCTAGATAGAGCACCAGAAATGATCTGGGAAAAGGTCTGTTTACTGTACTGTCAGTTTTCATCCGACCCCTTAATCTCCCTTCCAAACTTAGTTTGTTTATAGCACTATTTACTGATTTTAGATTTGTCAATAAAGTACAGAAGTCAAAATCTGAATTCTGCCAATAAGCTTCTTGCTAATCCTGAATAAACTGAATGGTTGTGGTCTCATCTCACTCTGCCGCTCCTCAGGAGAGTGGAAAATTGACCTCTTGGTTTCTCAGTTTTATTTCAGAAATAACAATTCCTGCCTGCCTCCAAGATTTAGAGGGACATTGAAAATGACACTTTTTAAGACAAGATTAAAAATGACAATGGGGCTTCCCTGGTGGCGCAGTGGTTGAGAGCCCGCCTGCCGATGCAGGGTACATGGGTTCGTGCCCTGGTCTGGGAAGATCCCACATGCTGCGGAGCGGCTGGGCCCATGAGCCATGGCCGCTGGGCCTGCACGTCCGGAGCCTGTGCTCCGCAACGGGAGAGGCCACAACAGTGAGAGGCCCGCATACCGCAAAAAAAAAAAAAAAAAAAAACAATGAATCTGAAGTTTTGCAGACAAATATAGTTTTAATTTAATAGCCTAAGAACGGGCTTAGTTTCTTTACCAAAAAATGACTTTACCTTTCTCAGGAATAAAAACAAAATGTCTACAAAGATGGTTAACTCATTAGTGTATAACTGGCACATAAAAGGCAACAAAAATATTGCTTTGTAAATGGATGCTTTTACTTGGTGATGAGTTCCCTGAAAAGTGCTATTCTGGCATCTATAAATTTTAGTGCTACAAGTATGGGCTAAATGCACATGAGAATTGTGAGAGGGTATGGTTTATGTAGAGAAGATGGCAGCCTGGGAAGCCCTACAAAGAAACCGAAATAAATGTGTGTCTGATATTTTATTTATATATTTATTTATATATATTTTATTTATATATTTATATATATATAGTAACTATATATAAATTTTAAATATATATTTTACATATATATAATGTAATTTTACCTTAGAAAAATTTAAAGGCTGACTCTCTGACAAACAGCAAATTCCTTTTCCAGAGCTAGCATTTTGAGATGATATCCATTTACATTTGAGGGTGTGTGAGCCTCAGGTTCTTTTATAATAGTTCAGTTGTGCATTGATTTGAAGAAAAAAGAGGCATATCGTGAAACACTAGTCTCTGAAACAGTGAGAACAACCCTCTTAACTTTGCCCAATGTTTGAGTCTCATCAAGTAATAAAAAATGTAATTTTGAATCAAAGGAAAAATACCAGTAAAAGGTAGCTAAGGCAAGCCAGGTATTTAGAAATAAATTACAGTCTCTGGAGCCACAAAATTTGCCTACATAGGTTTCCAAACTAATGTTTGAGAGGGAAAACCATCATTTAAAATATAGTGCCTCCTAAATACAATTAAAAAAAAATCGATCTCAACTTTAAAACAATGTTAAGTTTAATCAAACTGATTTATATTTAAAGTCAATAAGTACAAGTGCCAAACATATATATACTCACTCACACACACATAATTACCTGAGATAGAAAAAATATATATATGGAGAAAAAGTCATAGAAGTGTGTGCAAACTCAAAGAATTTTTTCCCCCTGAGTAAAATGAAAACAAATCTCTATTCAAACACCTTTCAGGCTCTGAAGGTCCCATCTCCAGTCAGTATCTGTGTGGCAGCGATGGGCTGGGTGACTGAAGCACTTTTTGCATCCCGTGAATAATTATCTCTGTCCTGAGTGCTTGCAGCATGACGCATCTTCATTTCATTAAGGGAAAGAAGGACAGGCTGGAATTGGCAATGGCAGAATTCATTTATCACGTTTAAATGGAGAAGCAGCTCAGGAAGGGCAGGCCTAATGAGATATTTCTAAAGAAATTAGCCAGTTTCTATTAAAGGGCCATCTCCTCTCTGCCCGTGGTCATGATGGATAGCAGGGGCACAGTTCAGGGAGAGTTCCCACCCTTCCCTCTGTTTTGCTTTGGTTTTCTGAGGCACATGATTATTTTTGGATGATCTACCTTTCAAATGCTTGAATTAATCATGTTCGCAAAGCTATACCAATTTTTAATATGGAGAAAAAGGGACCTGGTTTGATTTTCTGGATTTAATTTACAGAGAGAGACATACCCGTAGACCCAGTCTTGTCCCAACATTAATATCGCTAAAACTACTCATGACTCAAGCTTGCAAAATACAAATAGAAAGTTCTCTCTCATTTTTGTTATTTTTCTTGTCATTGTATCAATATCCTTAGTTTGGAGTATATGCAACTAAAATTATTCTGACAGAATCCCCTTCCAAAATTTCTGACGATGACAAAAAACAAAAACAAAAAACCCTTTAATTGCATTTTGATTCAAACTCAATTTCCCAAGGCATAATATACATAGTACTTGTATCAGATGGTATCCTAATCTTGCATTCTATGTTTTCCCGTATTATTGCTCCAATGTGACTAGCAATAAGAAGTGCTCAAGTGCATCACGCAATGTGAATGAGCAACTGACTGTGTGCCTGATTCACCACTGTTGTTTTTCTATTGATAAAGGAGTTTTATGCTGCGATCCTTATGCTGAAATTTACATAAAATTGGTGATAAACAGCAGAAAGTTAATACAGACTTCTTTCACAAAGACTTAGAAAATATGATTGGTTGTAGTCGGTGCTAAAAAGTAACAGGCCAGACCTTTGGTGGTTTATTTACCCAACAAATATTTATTGAGCTTCTACTTTAGGCCAGAGACTATGCTAGACAGTGGGAAGATATTAGTGAATAGACAAAGATTCTGCTCCTAATAAACTTACATCTTCATGAAGAACACACACAACAAACAAAAATAAGCTGTGTGTTGGCTAACTCATAGACTTCATTGGGTTGTTTACATATTAAATATGGGAATGCTTTAAAAATCAAACATTTATTTTGGTACAAAATACTGTTAGTAGGGTCAGTATTGAATCAAAAGTTTGACATCCGTATATTTTTTAGTACATGAACCTGAGAAGAAAATCAAGAATGTATATGAATTTAAGTGTGTACCTCAAAGTCAAAAAAGGCCCAATTCAACACTAGGAATAGTTTCAAAGGCCAGAAAAAAAAAAAAGAGGACTATTTAACATTTAGGAAAAAAAATTATAAATAAGGTCCTGGGGCAAGAAATCAGAGAGGCAGACACATTGGCAAGAAAGAGCAGTGATCTTGGCACAATGTGTTGGATAGATTCAAATAAAAAGTGAACAACACAGCTAGGAAACAGAAGGCTATAATAAGCAAAGCTGGAAATGTGTTGGGTATGAACTAAATGTTTGGCTTTCTGCCTTATCAGATTTCCATCTGTTGTCCAAACTTTGCAGATTCTCAATAAACCCTATGTCTTGACATCTTTTTCCTACAAAAGTATGTATTTTTCTTGGGTCACCACAGAGTCTGTAGGGGCTGTCCAATATGGTAGTTCCCAGCCACAGGTGACATTTAAAATTTTTTATATACAAATAGAAAGAGTGCCTTAGTCACACTAATCACATTTCCAGTGCGCAATAGCCACAAGTGGTTAGAAGCTGCATGGTTGACCAGGCAGAAATTATAGGCAGTTTCTACCGTTACAGAAAGTTCTTTCAGACAGCACTGCTCTGAAGGACTGGGAGATGGTTTAATGTGTCTTTCACAGAGTGGAGCTTAGTGGACCTGTTAAATGGGTGTTGAATAAATGCAATGTGTACTGCTCAAACATCATCTCCTCAGAGATCAGACTGGAGCAGGTCCTATGCAGCATGCTCCTTTTGTCTGCTATAATTCTCTGTATCATTTATAAAGTGTCATTAGTAATTATGTTATTAATATGTAATATCTGCCTCCCCAAATAATTGCATAAACTGAAACAAAAGTCCATTTCCTCCTTCTTGTACCCTTTCCTACCTCTTAACATTGTGAACTACAAGGTTGTGTTGTTTTAATGAAAACATTTAAAAAGTGATGTAGGAAGGGATGGCGTATTCTTATGAAATCAGGTATCACTGCACACAGTTTTGTGTGCAGCTAATTAGGTGCCACAGAAACACCTAAGCCAGATTGGGGACTGGCAGGACATACAGATGTGCAGGTTATCCCTCTTCCAGGGCTCTAACCCTGTCTATTTAGCAAGATCAAGGTCTTGCTGATGCATTGACCTCCTCAATGGAGGAGGTAGGTCTGGCTTGAACCTATTGTGGCATCCTGAACTACAAAGAAGGATGACTAGCCACTAAGTAGAAACTGAATATACATCTTGTAGATGCTAGTCCTTGCGAGACAAGCCTGAGACAATGAAGCACGTTCCCTGGTCCATGCAGTGACCACTGGTGCCAGGGAAGTGCCATCCTGCATAATGATTAATTATTCAGGAAAATACTATGTCCCAACCTAGTGCTACACCAGGTAGAAAAGTCTGCAGTCACACTTCCCAGAGTTCTCCAAGTTCTGACATGATATTACATATGGTCACAGGGAGGGAGGCATTGAGCCCCTGGCTGGGCAGAGTCAGTACAGCTGGGTTATTGAGCAATGCTTTGAAGAAGGGTATAAATGTTTCTGTCTGTCAGGATAAACAAATGAGCAAATTCTGTGAAAGAGCCTGACAGCACAAGAAGCTGCAGTAGACGGGGAAGTGTGGTCCTGTGCTGGCAGCAGGGCCATCTCCTGGGAATTTGTTAGGAATGCAAATTCTCATGGCTCTGGGGGATGTGGTCCAGCAATGTGTTTGGACACAATGTGTGAGGACTGCTTGGTTAGAGGACAGTGAAATGCTGCCGCATTCCTGCCCCTGCCCCTCTGAGCTTGGGCTCAGAGCCCAGTGACGGAGGCTGGGTCTGCGGGTCCTGCTCCCACCACATGCTGCAGGACCCATTTCTTAGTACGCCCTTGAGGAGAAATCCTTCCCTGGCATCAATGCTGAGTGAACAGATCCTCAAGCCCTTGCAAGACTGAGTCTGGAGAGGAAGAGCTTCAGATGATGATGTTTTCCCATATATTGGAAGAGCGTTGCGAGGGCTCAAGCTGGTGCCAGGAGCATTAGGTCAGTATTTACTGCAACACCTGGTACACTGAGGACTGAGTAACACTACCTTTCCTGTCTCCACAATAATCCTCTCCTTTCTGAGGTAGAACAGCTTCCATTTTTCAAGTCCATAAACACAAATATCCTGTAATATTGTCACTCTGTTTCTGAAAATCTCCCCTTCAGCTCCTTTAAGGGATTTCAAAATGGCATTTTGTCCTGTCAATCCTATACAGTTAATAAGCTAGTCCTTTTGGAGTGAAAGAAGATGAAAAACCAAACCCAAACCCAAACAAAATGAAACACTAATTTGCTCTTGGGTGTAGAATAATTTTCTTATAGGAAAAAAAACACTAAAATATTTGAACTCAAAAGAATCCATCTTTTCCTCCATCTTAGTTTGGTGTGCTTGAAGATCTGGCTATCACTTTCTCGTGACTATATCCAGAAAATAAAATTTTAGAGCTTGCTATGGTTATACATCTCAGTCAGTAAGTTAATCCAATCTAACCTAATGTCCTGATCCTAACAATTTCCCCCTCTATCTTCACAGTCAGTACTTAGAGGAGAAAGGAAACAGCTGGCTAGCATCTTATATGTGATTGCCCTAGGCATTGACTTACTTTTGGCAACAGAGTTGTTTAATCATTGGCTGTGGGAGAGGTTATAGGGACAGACACTATAGAAAATGACACCAGATCTCAATCAAAAATTTTTCTTGGGAAATTTCGAGCAGTTCCCTGCCGGCAGAATGATTATAATCTTTTGATAATGAGAATCAAATGGTAAGGTGATCATGACCACATCCTCACAGCGAGCTCCATCTGGATGTAAGCAATCCCTTTGAGAAGAACAAGTATGATAAACTCCATTGAGAGAACCTTCCACATCAAGGCAATTTCATTCCAACTAACAGAAAACATGATATCAAAATACACCAATTTTCAAAATATGATAACCTCTTACTATAATGCAAAGAACAGAAGACAATAGTTTGATTTCTCTTTTGATATGCCTATGATGTCATTACTATTCATAGGTCTAACCCAACAGACTGTGTTTTGAAATCATTGTAAGATATAGGAAAGCGTCATTGTTTCAAAGCTCCTTGAAACAGGATCCTTGTAACAGGATCTCTTAAATCATCTAAATTTTCTTCTTTGTCACTGTATTAGTGTTCAAAGAAGATTAATGTTCAAAAGATGACCGACCCCAGAGTTTATGAGATCCTTTGGTATCAAAGAAAGATTAAATTACCCTCATTGAACTGTATCTGTAAAGGAAGAAAGAGGGGATTAGCAAAGTTTTAAGAGGTTTGAAGAAAGGTGGAAGTCAAAATAAAATGAGACAAAAGGAAAAATATACTAGAGATATCTGGTGGTGGCCACCTTAACATCATCAAAGTTAGTATTACTGATAACAGAACAACCTGACAGTACATGTCCTCCAGTGTGATACAACTCGAAGTTCACAGTATCTCCTATAAATTATTTTTGCCAAAAGTGTTTAGCCCAAATCTCATCAAGCCTTAAAACCTAATCTTTATTGTATAAGAGATATGGGACATAGAAGAACAAGTTAAATGACACGGAAGTAATAATTAGGCAAATCCAGAGTGTGGGGCATTCTATAAGACAATTGGCCTGATCTTTTCAAAGAATCAGTATCACCACACACTGTAGTAGGCTGAAAATGGCACACTAAGATCTCCAGAAATTAAGATTAAGAAATCTGAGTCCTCCGGACATGTGTTACTTTATATGGCAGAAGGTACTTTGCATATGCAATTAAGGATCTTGAAATGGGAAGATAATCCTGGTTTATCTGAGTGGGCTGTAAATGTGTCACAAGTGCCTTGTAAGAGGAATGCAGAGGGAGATTTTACTACAGTAGAGAAAAGGTGATGTGTCAAGAGGAGTAAAATTTAGAGGGATGTGGCCAGGAGCTAAGGAATGCCGATACCCTCTAGAAGTGTAAGATGTAATGAATGGACTATCTCATGGACTCTCTAAGGAACCAGTCCTGAAGATACCTTCACTTTAGTCTTTAAGACTCATTTTGCACTTATGATCTCTAGACCTGTAAGAAAATAAATTTTTAAGCCACTAAGATTGTGGTAATTTGTTACAGTGGCAAGTGGAAGTACACACAGAGGTGAAAAAAAAGACACAGGGGAGGTGGTGCATTTCTGGTTTAAAAGATTAAAGAGATATTAGCAGTTACTAAATCCTGACTGGAACACTAATATATCAAAAGCAGCTATAAAATGCAATTTTTGAGACATTTGTGTGTGGACTAGATATTATTAGATAACTAGATAAAAATCATTGCCATTATTTCCCTGTCTTAAGAGATACATTCTGAAATATTTTGGGACAAAGCCTCATGATTTCTGTATCTTACATTTAAATTTAAAAAAATTATATAAAAATATATAGAGAGAGGGAAAAATTTTAAAGCAAATATGACAATAATTGTTGAAACAAAGTGATGGTGTGTGGATTCATTACACATCTTGTCTTTAGTGTATGTTTGAAGCTTATTCTTAATTTAAAAAACAACTTAAGAATTTATTGTGTACATTTTTATTAATCAGTCTAAAAATATTAAACAGAATGTCATTGTATTAGGGTATAAATAGCTGAACAAAATGAAATTTCATTTCTCAATCATGCAATAGTACAAAGTGGACTTCTGGTCTGAAAGATCTCCTGAGCAATTTACCTGAAAGTGATGTCACAGAGTCCTTGGCACTTTCCAACTTATATTCCCACCATTCCCCAGGATCTTTTATAGCTGGTGGCAGGGGACAGGATAGGAGGAATCAAGGATTGCACAGGAAGTTGTCCATGGCCTGCCCTGGA
Source organism: Stenella coeruleoalba (assembly GCF_951394435.1). Classification (NCBI taxonomy): domain Eukaryota; kingdom Metazoa; phylum Chordata; class Mammalia; order Artiodactyla; family Delphinidae; genus Stenella; species Stenella coeruleoalba. The sequence goes on along the minus strand of NC_137147.1, from coordinate 20,301,819 downwards.
AGTGTGGCCCATCACTTCATCCTATATTCCATTAGCTAGAACTCAGCTCTATCGCCAACCACATCCAACTGCACAGAAGTTCATCTTTGTCACCCACTTGTATCTTCAGGAAAAAGCTCTTGTTAAGATTTAGCAGTCACTGTCCAAATCCCTTTTTTTATATGACAGTGTAGTACCATGATTTCCTCCAAGGATGTATGTTAGGAAAATCTAAACTGCCCTAAGCATTTTATTGACCACAAATCTAAGTTAAATAATTGAGAGAAGCTATTAAAATAATCCTACTGGAAATTCTTATTAATGTTTTATCCCCTATTTATTTCCTACAAATGAAAAAGTTATTGAATTAGGTTAATTTTATTGAACTTTATAGACACGTGTATGTACACATACACACTCAAACTTTGCCAACAAAATGAAAATGCATTTTGGGATATTACCAAACACTGTTTTCTGAACTCATGTAAGTTTCACCACATTTGACTGAAGCCCTGTAGAACAACTGGTAAGCTTGCTCTGTTCTGTGCTTCCCTTAGTCATATATTCTTGTTTGCATCTATTTTGCAGCTTGAACTATAACCTCAGGCATTTGTTCCATCCTTCATTCTTTCAAAGATTTATTAATATTTGAAAGCCCTGTGAGAACAGGGACATCTCCATCTCATAGAAAAAAAAAGTTGGAGGGAATACGGGCTATAAGAGTAAAGAGACAAACATGGAGTAATAGTTCAAGGTGCTCTCATAGATACAAACGCAGAATGAAAATGAGTTGTCGATTCAATAGGAATGGATTGAGGTCAAGAAACTTGCTAGAGGCAGTGATGCTGAAGGGGAGTTTTTAAAAAGGAATATGGTATTTTCTAGGCTAATCAATGAAGGAGTCATTTGGGACAAAGTTTTACCTGGCATGAAGTGTCACCTATAGAGTGGTGCTAGTAATCCCTTCTTCTGGGAGATTTTTCTACTCATCATTTCTTTTGGTAACTTTCTGAGCACTATCTGCAAGTATTTAGTATCATTGTTTTACAGTGAAGAAACCTGAGACTCAAGGAGGTTAAGAAAACTGCTCAAGAGCAGGTAGCTATTAAATGTCAGAGATGAATTTTGGATCCAATCTGCCTCTTTCCAGAAACTTTGCCCTTTTTACCATACATATAGGCATCTCCAATGATATACAAGTTTATTATGTGGATAAAAAGAGTGCAATATAGGCTCATTTGTTTAATAAATTACATGAAGTAAAACAGCTGTAACTTTTCATGAACTGATTTATATTGTCTTGCAATTTATCTTGTAAACATAATTCGTCATTGCAAGCTGCTTCTTTGCTTTAGCATTCCAACTTTGCAAAGCCACAGGAATAGACTAATCAACTGAACAGAAAATTATGAGGATGTGGGAAGGGGATCCAATTTATTGTGTTAGGAGAAAAGAAAATCTTGGTCCGCCCAACATTTCTTGTTTTTAATAAAGGCGAGATATACAGGGTAAGCACTTAGCAAAATTCTCTGACTTGTCTGAGCCCCTGAAATATGTCTGAAGGTATCATAAACAGGCGTGCACACACACACATTTCTCATAATACTTCCTGTGACCCTGCTCTCCGAAATGCAGCATAATCTATTAAATACCATCATACGGAGGGTCAAACTTCACACCTTTATCTAAGCATCACAGCCCTACAGCTCTACCAGGAGTTTAACCACCATTGCTTGTTTTACAGTTTATGCATGGCATTTATAAATAAAAATATCTTTAATAATGAGGTGTTCTATTTTAATGAGGTTTATGGCAACAGCTTTGTCTCTGGCATTTTAGAAATTCTAGCCTTGCTACAGAAACTTGTCCTAAAGGATGGCATGTCCAGATGAGGGTAATGAACCATAGTTAACAATTTTCATACTTGACTTAAGTCACTGTCACGTACACTGAAGACCATGAGGGATTGGCTTGGCTAAAATCCAGTCACTTTACTCCATGAAACCTCTCTCCCATGGTTTGTCTTTTTCTACATCATTTATGATCTTTGTAATTTACTCTTTAGATTTAACTAAAATATAGATGTACTAAAGAATTCAACATAAGCTATGCACAAAGGTCTCCTGATTGCAGAAGAGAACTGGGTGAATTTGACAAGCACTGACACTTGTTTTTACATAGGTGATCACACTCACAAGGACTGTTGGCCCAATTTCCAACCAAGAATAATGAACTCTTCAAACCCCAGATATTCAATCTATGAAAGTGATAAAGTGAATCACAATTATTGTGATAAAGATAGCTTTCAAAAGTATTAAAATCAAGACTGGACATTTTAGGAAACAACTAATAAAAATACACAATAAACAAAATAACTGAGCTCTTTTTAAAAATAATTTAACTTTCGGGACTTCCCTGGTGGCACAGTGGTTAAGAATCCGCCTTCCAAGGCAGGGGACACGGGTTTGAGCCCTCGTCCGGGAAGATCCCACATACCACGGAGCAACTAAGCCTATGTGCCACAACTACTGAGCCTGCGCTCTAGAGCCTGCGAGCCACAACTACTGAAGCCCATGCAACTAGAGCCCATGCTCCGCAACAAGAGAAGCCACCGCAATGAGAAGCCCACGCATCGCAACGAAGAGTAGCCCCCACTTGACGCAACTAGAGAAAGCCCGCGTGCAGCTATGAAGACCCAACAAAGCCAAAAATAATAATTTTAAAAAATTAAAGAAAATAATTTAACTTTCATATATTTGTCAATGTACTGTAATAAATAAAACATTTTTGATGAGTTCTATCCTCCTGCAGAATTTTTTTCCCATCTAGGCATTATTCATTTAAAAGGTGTGGGAACTTCTAGAAGAGTCTTAAAACCAATTCTTTGTGTTCTTGGCTTTTGGTCAGAGGAAGTGTCAGTGAGGATGTAATGTGAATAAAAAGACTAACCTTATATGCACTATAAATGATCACAAGTAAAAACCTGATGAAAGAGATAAAAGTCATTATCAACCTTTTGTATTAAAAATGTATAAATAATCAAATGAGAAAGTGCAGAATCCAGAAAAACAACTACCAGGTGTCAAAGCTATGTCCAAGTGTATACCATCTATTTCTATAAAATCCATTTAAGGAACACATCACACCATTTAGAGCTATTTACTTATTGACAGATATTGGAGGAACAATCATTCCTCTCTCATGCTTAATCTGAACTTTCAATTTTAAAACAAGTTTATGTTTTGCCTTATTTTTTTTGTTGAATCATTCCCAACAGCAAGTAAGTGATTCCATGCAAAGTCATAGAAAATCCACTGTCATTTGTTTTCAGGCTACATTGATCTCAGTTTGAAACAACTTGTCTATACTCTGTTTTGTGTTGGAGGAAGTTTATTTTTCTCTACAGATGATTAGTGTCCCTTTCTTATTTATTTTTCAAGGGTTTCACTTTCCCCCAAAGTTTTGAAGTCATACTTATTAGAGACTGGACTGGCAATACATTATTCTAACACTCAAGGGAAAATTTCTTTCTTTCTTTTTTTTTTTTTACCATCTTAGCTGTAGGGAGCAGCTATGACTTAACAAACAAAATTTTTGTAAGATTATGAAAAATACAGAAGTGATAATTTCACAATAAATAGTTCCTAATTTGGGGCACCCTTGGCCTAAAAATCAATGCAGAGAAATCCTTGTGTTCAGCTCTTTGCCTGAATAAACATATAGGGCATTTGGTTAGTTATTAGAAATAGTGATACCTGAAAGTAAATTTTGCAGGGAAGGGAAATGTCTTCTTCCTTAAAAATCACTTATCTGAGCTGTTGTGGATTTTTTACATCATCCACTACAAATAGGTATTGAAAATATGTAAGTAAAAAATTATGAAAATGACGTGTCCTCTTTTTTTCTATATGATTAATCCCTTTCATTGTTCCATGTGATGTTGCGGAAAAGCCCTACCCTATAGCCAGAAGAAAAGTCTGCAAATTCGATTTCTGTAAGTTTTAAAGAATAGCCTGAACTGAGAACTACCTATATATCTATCTACGCAGTAGCAGAATGGATAAATAAATTTTGTGTTATATTCTCACAATAAAATACTATACGGCAATGAAAATAAACACTAAAACTATGTCCCACAGTATAGATAGATTCTCACAGACATAATGTTGAACAGAAGAAGTTATATGCCTGACTCCACTACACAGCACAATAACTAAACCATGCTTTTGGAAGTTAGGATGGTCGTTATTCTGGAGGAGTGGTTTATAACTTGAAAGGGGAAGAATAAACTGGGACTCTGCAGTGCTGTTTGTTAATGTTCTGTTTCCTAATCTAGGTTTGAGTTATTCAGGTGTATCCAGTGTGTGAAAGTGTGCCCGTTTTTATATTTATGTGAGATACACTTTTTTCTATATATTATATTAGATTAAAAATGGACACAAATGCTTTTGTACTTCCGCATAGAGGGGTGGTGTTTATTTTCACTCCTCTTGAATGTGGGCTAGTCTTAGTAACTTATTTAATCAACAGAATGCAGAATATGTGATATGCTGAGACATTTAAGGGTAAGTCACAAAAAGCTTGCAGCTTTTACCCAGGCCTGTTGGAAAACAATTTTTTGGAGTCCTGGGCCATCCCATTATCTGATTACCCTGAGGGTGCCATGCTGTGAGGGAACCCAAGTCACGGAGAACGCAAGTCACTTGTCTGGTTGACTGTTTTCCAGTCATCACCAGTAAGGCAAAGATATGTGAGCAAAGCTGTTTTAGATCCTTCAGACTAGACTATCTGTCCACTGATTATCACTGAGTGACAGAGTTGATGTCATATACAAAAAAGAATCACTTAGCTGATTGCTAAGCAAAATCCTGTCCCTCACAATCATGACATGATAAAATAGCTATTGGTTTAAGCCAAGTTTTAAAGTAGGAGCGTACCAAACTAAAACATACATTATATTTTTAATAAAAGGTTTTTTATCTCAAGAAAGTAATTTACAATCTTTTGAAAATGTAAATTGCCCCTTGACTGACAGAATGCTGCCAGTTTATAGGCTGTTAAAAAAGCTTTCAACTGAAAGTACGTGTAATCCACTGAAACTGTTTTTTCACAATATCACACTGTTGCCAATTGCAGAAATAAAAGTTATTTAATCAATACTTTTGACAATAATTATAACAAAAGCCTAAATTCAATATATGTCCAGTCACCTATGGCAAATTTCACCACTGATAATTAAATTACATATTAACAATGGAGTTTTTATATCATACTTTCAAAACCACAGACTTTTGATGATTAAGCAACAGCTGATAAGATTTTCCTATTTGATACTGTGATTTTTTGTTACCTTAAAAAGGTTAGGCATCATGTTATTTGGTCAAAATTATTCTATCGGTTTTAAAATGTTGATATAATCAGCCCTCGTTGTTTCCTAAATTTTCATTTTAAAAAATAGTAAACCTTAGAATTCTTTTTTTTATGGTAATGGCATTTGAAATTTTTTCCTATTTGTAAGTAAAATGAATGTTTTTGTCTTAATTAGTAAATAATGATCTAAACAAACTGTATTTTGAAAGTGATTAGCTAAGAATAGAAAAATCTCAAATTTAGCATGTTATCAAAAGGAAAAAAAAGGATAAGTAGACTTATTATAAGCTTTCTGTGCAAGTAATAATAGAGTATAAATGACTTTGAAGGGTTATACTAACACTTTTATGTACTCAGGGATAGAATAGAAAGTGACCTTAAGGGAAATATTACCTGCTGGCCATTACCCTGCTCTCTGGTCCACATGTCCTCCACTTTCAGGAGAGCTGGAATTGGTACACTTGCAACAGAATGAAACTCCAGATGCTCACAGATGGTAAGCCTACAAACTTAATTAAAACTCATGCTTTATTATCCCAAAACAGGAAAATTGAGAAAGCCTTGCCCAAAGAAAATGTTTATGTTTTCTCTGTCTCATCTCCAACCATCCAGAAAACTTTAGGGGTCATGGAAATGGAAAAAAAAAAAAACCCTTCTTGTTGCCAGGCAAGGGAGTAAATTAGAGTTACAGTCCATTAACCTAAATACGGCTTCAAATTCAAGTACAACAAACAATTATGAATTGTGTACTATGTACCTAGCACTGTATTATTGATTTAATCAGGGTTTAATGAGATTATTATAAAAAGGAATTAAAGGACAAGCATCCATCACCAAATATGTACTGAGGACTTATCATATTCTGGACACTATATATGTTTGATTATAAATTTTTCTTGTAATTGTTAAGGGCACAATTTTACTTTCCCTTCAAAGATACTGAAATGAGATTAACTGAGCATCCTATGTGCATTTATATGCACTTTAGACACTTAGAAAAGTTTTTTTTCCTTTGTATTGCAAACACATATTATGTTTTTACACAGACTCATACCTAGGTAAATAATACTGAAATGTAAAGATTGTGTTCATTGGCAAATGCAGTTGCTTCTCTGGATGCTCACTGTGGACTTGATTGTCCTGTAGCTAGAAGAGTAGATACATAGAAAGAATGGTCTCTCAGAGGTCCACTTCTTTGAAGGGTTTTATAGTCTGCTAGATCTCTCCTTAGTTAGCATGGAAGAGGTATTTCATTTTAAACAATATTACCTCTACTGAAAATAAATACTGTACTCACCCTGTTAGCTCCATTAACTTTCCTCATAGAAATATGAAAATATCTAAATTGTTTTCTTTTTGTTGACAAGGTACATACCACATACCAGCTATAAATTTTTTTCGTAGAAACTAACATCCATATTTGTAGGCATCAAGAAGAGCAGAATTCAAATTACCTTATGCCAATTATTCAACACCTTAATAAATAAAAGTTATTTATCTGAATGTTCAGATTCTACATTATCAAGTTATTCTAGTATATTTAAATCTATTGATTTTTTAAAGATTAATTTTGAAGACAGTCACATATTTAGACCATCTTATCTGCTCTGATCATTCCTTTTGGTCCATCTTTGACAACTTTTCCTGCTTTTTTATGGTCAACTGTGATTTTTTAAATCTAGGACAGTTATTGTATTTTCTAAGCAGAATAGTTTATTTTAGTGGTATGTTTGTTCATTTATATGTTTCATTTTGTTTCAGCTAGAGAATCTAATTCCTGATAATGATCATGACATTTTTCTTCACTTTTCCAGTATTTGTATATTTAATTTAGTTTTTCTTGCCTTATTAGGTGACTAGCTCTTCTGGAAAAAAACAGTAAATAGTGATGCTTCTAAAGACTTTTTTGTCTTTCCCTTATTACAATGAAAATGAATGTTTTGCTTCACAATTTTAAATGCTCATTGGTAGGCATATACTCAGCAGCAAAGAGTGCTTGATGATCACAGATAGACTTTTAAGAGACTGTGTATGGTAGATTTATTTATAAGAATCCCAAGTTGGAAATACCATCAAAGATAGAATGGATTTTAAAAATTGTGGTGTATTCATATAATTTAAAACTACACATCAGTAAAAATAAAAGCAAACTACCAACACATGCAACTACATAGATAAATCTCAAATTAAAAAAATTACATCAAGAAACCAGACACAAAGGACAGATATTTTATAATTCCATTTATATGAAATTCAAGAATAGATAACATTAATTTTTGGATATAAAGGTTAGAATACTGGTTCTCTGTAGGGTGGAGGATATTATTTGAGACTAAAAGGGGTCTCTTGGGACCATCTGTGATGCCAGAAATATTCAACAGTTTAATATTTTGATCTTGGTGGTAGTTACACAAATGCATAATTATATAAAATGTATTTGGCTGTGTAATTATAATTTATGCATTTTACTGTATATATTTTTATCTCAAAAGTGAGTAAAATCAATGATAGCAGGAGCAGAATAATGCAGAAAAACTTTCTCTTTTAGCTAAGATGGAGTCGCTTGTGGTAGATAAGTGATCCCACTTAAAAAAAAACACAACTAGATAGACTATGTAAAATTAGAAAAACAATTTGAGGGCATCGGTGAGGTTCCAAGGCAACTAGAACTTGAGAAGCCAAGACCAGTACATTCTATGAGCCACTTTCTCTTAGTGGCAGTTGCAATTTATGTTACACAAGAGGTGGAGAAATCCAGGCAGAGGGCCATGGCTAAGAGGCAGAAAAATCAGAACTTTGAGGGATGACATAAGTCTGAGTAAACCAAAATCAAAATTCAGTGCAGCCAAGCAGCTAGGATTTAAAGGGCCAAGAACATGGTGAGTCAATCTTAAACAATTCATAGTTTTCTCTTTATGGTATTTGCATATTATTTGTTTCAAGGCAGGGAACTAAGGAGATAAGCAGAAAGCCATTAAAAGTAGAGCAAGTTATCTGCAATCTTACAGAGCTTGTTACTCAAACAAACTTGTGCTCACTTGCCTGATGTGCAGCAAAGCCAATCTACTGATACCCGGTTGTGGTGAAGGAAAGTACAGCATTTATTGCAGGGTCAAGCAAGGAAAATGGGCAGCTCATACTTGAAAGATCCAAACTGCCTGATGACTTTCAGGGAAGGGTTTTTAAAGACAGGGTGAGGGAGAGGGTCATGGAGTTCGTGATCAGTTCACGCTCAATTTTCTGATTGGTTGATGGTGAGGTAACAGGGCGATATTTCAGCAATCTCAATTGTCAACCTGTTGGTTCCAACCAGTTTGAGGTATTTGTGCTGGTGGTCAGCATGTAGTTAACTTTTACCTGATGGGGTTTTAGTATATGTAAAACAACTCAGGAATGTGGCTCAGGATATTATAGCCCTAGAGGAGGAACTAAAGGTTCTTGACTTTATGGCCAAACTATTATTATTTTGTCTTACTTGACTGTTTTCCTTGTTTCTACATTTTCTTATTTCTCTGATTAAATTTGCTCTCTGGAACTCAGGGAAGGCTAAGGAGGCTAGAGCTTTCTTATAGACAAGAGGAAGGGGACATGGGAGGGTCTGTCCCTGTACCACAAAGTCCTGCTTGGTTTCAAGCTGAAGAGACAAAAGAAGAAAAAGGTGGAATACACAGACAACCAAATAAGAGAAACCCTAGTTATCACCAGAGACATTCAGGTGGGATCCCTGGAGAGCTACTTCTTAGTAGTGCAAGAGTGCAAGATGTTGGTAAAACTGATCCTCTAAACCAGTCCAGTCACTGGTTTAATATCATCCCTTCCAAGCTATCTATCAGAGGATAGAATGGACCTTCTCTGGATAAAGAATACATCTTCCAGGACTTCCACAATTTTTCAAATATGATGGCTGATATTAAAAAATAACACCAAATATACTAAGAAAAACAACCAAAAGGAAAATAAAATATTTTAGAAACTGACTCACAGAAGACCCATTATTGAAGTTATTAGACATAGATATTAAAATAACTATGATTAGTAAGCTGAATAATACAGATTACAAGGTGCATTATACTATAGTCCCAGAAAATAAAATTCTAGAATTAAAAATGGAATAATTAATGTATCGATAATGGTTCAGTAATTTTGATAAGTGTACCATACTAAGGTAAGATGTTAGCAATAGGGGAAACTGGATGTAGGGTATATGGGAATTCTGTGTACTATTTTTGCAACTTTTCTGTAAGTCTATAACTACTCTATAATTAAAAATTTTAAATGGAATAATTGAAATTATGAGCTCAAATGTGAGCTCAAATGTGAGTTAAGAACAAATTTTATAGAGAAAAAGAAAGGATTTATCAAAGAATGACAAGTCAGAAGAAAATATCTGGATTGAAGTATAAAGAACAAATGAATAGAAAAATCCAGAAAAGAATGTAACTATGAAAAAAAGTGAAAAATTCTAACTTTTGTAATTGAAGCCCCAGTAGTAGTGGAGAAAAAGAAAGGGGTATAAATAATATTGGAAGGCATAATGGACAAGAATTTTCCAAAACTGAAGACATCAAACCACAGATTCAAAAAACGCTATAAAACAATCAGGATACATATATAGAATGTCACACTGGAGCACACCGATGTATCATTCTTGTAAATCAAACACAAAAAGAAAATCTTAAAAGCATCTAGAAAGTCAATAAAACTTATAGTGACTTCTCAACAAAAATGAAGAATAGAGGATAATAAATTAACATCTTTAAAATGCTAAAAAATAAAATGAGCCATCCTAAAATTCTGTACTCAAGTGGAAGTGAAAAGACAATTCCAAACAAACACAGTGAGAAATTTTCACCAGCACATTCCCCCGAAAACTTTAAATGGAGTTCTTCAGGCAGGAGGAAAACCATATTAGATGGAAAAGTGGAAATGAAGAACACTAGAAAAAGTTTATATGTGAATATTGATGATATAAAATAGTAATATGAATATTAATGGTATAAAGTAATAAGTATAATACAGGGCCTAAATATAAACACATACATAGTATACAAATATACACACACATATACTCTACCTATATGTATGTGTGTATATATACATAATTTAATAACATCAATAATATAAAAGTTGGGATTGGAATTGTGGGTAAATGGAGTTAGCATTCTAAGATCCATGCCTTGTCCACTGCGTGGAAAAGAAACTAAAGTATACTGAAATAATATCTATCTATCTACTGAAATATATATATTTATATACACACATACACCTTTTCATTTATCTTTCAATTTGTGTAACGCACAAACATAAATTTTCTTTCCTTGTCTCTCTCTCTCCCCCTTTTTTCATCAATTTTTTTCTCTTTACAATTTAGCTTATTCATGGATATGCTATTTGGCTTGGAGTGGATTGTTGATACAGCAATTGGAATATTTGTGAAAAATCCTGTTCCATTCACAGCAGGGATCCCTCATCAATAAACATTTATTAAGCAGCATGACGTATTTTCCTGTTACTACTGATGCTGTACATGTACCATGACCTAAATAAAGAATTTAAGTCTGTGCTGATAATTTGGCATGTTTCAAATGCATTACATTCACTTGAAAGGGGAACAAGAATAAACTAATAAAAAGTAAGTTATATAAAAAACGATAACTTTGAGTTTAAATAGAACTAAAATAACTTTATGGCAACTGGTGTGTTGTCCCCCAACTTAAGACACAAATTTCCACACATATTTAGATATTTTTGCTTACTGGTATGCTTGAAGGTTGCAGTAGAGTTGTGATCGTGTGAAAATCTGTAAGGATATATAAAACAAAAGTAACAAGGTGGCAGTGACAGGGCAAAGCTATTTCACAATTCCAAGAGGATGGAATGATAAATTATCTGAGTGGATGGTTCTAGGGGGCCCAGTTCTTAGAGTTACCTCTTTCCCCTCTGGCACAGAGCTCTCACTGCCTTACAATGAAACTCTGATCTTGAAGAGAAAATTGGAGTCAGGTGAATTGAGTCCATTCTTATGCCCTATCTTTGCAATAATTTTAAAGGACATATGTCTTTGAAATAATTCTGTTAGATTTGATGGTGGCAACAAGAGGTCAGTAAATGTATTTATGACAGAAGGAAGAGATAGAAATATATAAAAGGGAAAATCCCAAATCACAGCAATAAACTCCTCTCAGAGCTGAACATAAAAAGGAATACTTTCAGAGGAGCTTAAATCAGCAATCCTTGGAAATGTGTAATGTTTCAGTTTGCATCTTTTTTTTTCTTTTTTCTTTCTTTTTAATCTAACAGAAGAATCTTTGAAAACTTGTCAGAAATCTTTTATTACTTTACAAGGTTCCACTGATAATTCAGTGCAATTCAAGGAAAGGTTTGGAGAGGCATGTTTATCTGGTGGTTTTGCCATCCCCTATACTTAGGGTGACTCATAACCTGTGAGAATCGATGAATCTTTATTAAATATGTTCACAGCTTGCTGCCTCCAATGCCTCTCCCAGCACCTTATTTATACTTGGACCATGGAACTGACAACGCTTACTTCCACTGCACTCTGAGTTCCTTAAAGGCAAAGATTATTTCTTTATTCAGCTCTATATCTCTAGCATCTCTATATCATCTAGCATCTAGCGGAAATCGATAAAAGTTTCCTAAATAAATAAATGATTAAAGGAAATTTTAGGTTGAGGGTAGAATGTGGTATGTTGTCTCATCTCTTCTAATTTGTGAAGGGATACCTGATTTTTGACATAGATTTTCATAAACTTGTTTGTTTGGAAGATCAAGAAAAATGAGGAGATGAGACTGGCAGTGAGACACAAGAGGCAGTGTTAGGAGATAATAAGGGTTTTGAGGTCAACATCTGTTAACTCAGGTATTTATTCCTGATTAATATTTGCTACCAAATATTCGGGATTTGGAAATTAGCTTAGTGAAAGATACTTACACAGTAGGGATAGAGTATTGAGGAAGGCAATCATTACAAAACATACCTTCTAGTGGGATAGGGAGGGTGGGAGGAAGGCTCAAGAGGGAGGAGATATGGGGATATATGTATACATATAGCTGATTCACTTTGTTATACAGCAGAAATGAACACAATATTGTAAAGCAATTATACTCCAATAAAGATGTAAAAACAAACAAACAAAAATACCTTCTAGAGGAGGAAGATAAACCATTAACCTCTTGTTAGTACATACACAGACAAGGAAATTAGATGCAGATAAATGCTATGAAAAAGAAAAGAGGTGAAGTGGCATGGAGGCATCACAGCTAGTGTGGTCTGAGAAGCGCTCTCTGAAGAGGTGATATTTGAAGCAGTCATATGGGGAAAGTGTTTCTGAAATAGGAAGAACAGCAAATGGAAAGGCCTAATATTGGAAGAAGCTACATAGGTTCAAAATACAGGGAAAAAAATGACACTGTGGATGAGTTTGTTGAACAAGGGGTAGAGAGGGTAGATACTAAGTTGAAGGAGATATCTATAATAGGTCTTAGGGGCTTTCAAACACAAGGCTACTATTTACTGGTACATACTTTGGGGTGCTAGTTGTTAAGGTGTTGAAATATTTCTATACTACTTGATAAATAGTATACTACTTTTATACTACTGGCCAAAACCCTTAAAATGCCTACTTTGATGACTTCAGTCTGTATCTGGGACCCCATAATCCTGATTCGGCAACTAAAGGGTAAATGAGATCTGCAACAGGCAGCCTCTAGGGCCCTGCTTCAGCACTCTCACCTGTGCATAGTCTAACCCTTAGTGCACATGCTGTGCCCAGTGATAAATATTTTGAACATCACTTCTGATTTTGGGCAATGGAGGAGGATATAAGTAGATTTTATTCAAAGAGCAATGGGAAGCTATTGGAGGTTTTCACATAAAAGAGAACAATGACCTGATTTAAACTTTAAAAAGATTACTGTGGCTGCTATATGGAAGGGCACAACTAGTAGGAGGAACTAGAAATGAGAGCCCTGGCGGAAGTAGATTATTAATAGGTGAGAGGTGATGGTGGCTTAGATTGGAATTGAAGCAATAGAGATAAGAAACGATCGGATTCAGGATATAATTCAGAGATAGAGTTGTTTATTTTTTTAAATTAATGTTTGGGATATGGGATTGGAAAGACAGAGGAAAATCAAGAATGATTCTTAATTTATTAATTTGAGCAACTGGGTATGTAGTAATGCATTTTACTGAGGTTGAAAAAAGCATGGGGAGTCAGGAGCAAGTTTTTAGAGGGGTAGGAATCCATAGTTATATTTTCACCAAGTTAGGTTTGAAATAACTATTAGATATCAAATTGGAAATGTTGAGTTGGCAATTGGGAATTTAGGGATAGGGTCAAGCAGCAGAGAAAGGAAATAAGTTCTGTATATAGAGAATATACACACAGGGATTATGAGTATGAGATTAATAAATAAACCAGTGTTTGAGGCTGCGGGAATGTGTCTCTACTTATTCACCATAGATAGAGTGCACGTAGACAGGAAGAAAGGAGGGCCAAGGATCTGTTCCTGGCTGAGGACTGTCAACTTATGGACTGTTATACAGAAGAAAAATAAATATAATAAATTTCTCCTTCATTTAAGCCTCTGTAGTTTCAGATCTCTTTGTTACAGCAGTTCACCCATACACTAACTAATTCAAGAGGTAAGGTTGCTGGTGTTAATATCTTGCAGGACTATTGTTAGGGGAGCCCTTACCTGGAAGGAGCTCTTCATTGTACAAATATTTACTGACTTATGCATGAGGTTCCAGGAATCATTTTAATTGCTTGGAATACAACAGTGAACAACAACAAAAACAAAACAGAAAAAAATCTCAGCCCTCATTGAATGCACATTGTAAGCAGTGTTTTCTTTCTGAGGTTAACTCTTCTAACCTATTCTTCTTAACTTTTCCATCCTTCATTTGTGTTGGCTGCTGCTTCTTGCTGACTATAAAGAGGTCCAAGCTATATTTTCCTATTTCTTACAGATACTAATTAAGTAAAATCTACTCTGTGGAGAAAACTTTTGTTGAATTCCATTAAGCAAGTTAAGCCCTTCAACCACTGAGCATTAATAATACTTGCCACTAACAGCACATCTTTTCTATTAATTTTCACACTATAATTATATTCTATCTTTTTATACGTGTGTAAACTACTACACTTTTCATATACCTAGGGCAGGGACTTATTTATTTTTTATATTCCATGTGCATGTATAACATGCTCAAAAAATGCTGGTTGAATATATGATCCAAATTCTGTCATTCAGCATCTCTTATCATTTATCATTCATTTGCTGATTTATTCATCAAACAATTATTGTGTCTGCTATGAATATGTCTTAGGTATGGTATACAAGGATTTATGCATTCAGAGGACATGCAGAGAAGGGAAGATAAGAAAGAAAAGTGAAAAGCTGAATTCAAACTCTAACTATTAAGGTCTTTTATTATTTTGCTGAAGTTTCTTTTTAATATTTTAAATGACAGATAGAGAATACTATCACTGCTGGCTGTTCAAACTGCCAACAACAGAGACCAGTGCTGAGCCCCCAATATGGCACCATTGCTTGAGAAGATGAACTGGGCATCTAATGGCAAGTTGATTATGTAAGCATATTCCAAGAGCAGGCAGGGTCTCAGCCAGCACCATGTCCGAGGGCTTATGATGTGTTTGATCTGCTGACATGGGAGTCCATGAGACATCATATCACACTAAGCAACTGACTTCACAGCAAATACAGTTCATGAAAGGACCCACAACCGTGGTATCAGCTGGTCATATCACATACTGCACTCCCAAAAAGCTGTCTATCAAATAGAGCATGGGAAGAGCCTGATGAAGATAGAGCCAAAGCTCCAGATTGGAGGAAATACTTTTCAGAAATAGGACACCATCCTTCAGGACACAATGTGTACCCTGAATCAATGGGATTTATATGCTACTTTTTCCCCAGTAGGAAGACTACATAGGTTCAAGATGCTCAAATATTCCCATTTACCACCACCTGAATGGCTCACTTGGGGAATATGTGCTTCCTGTCCCTGCGACTCTGGATTGAGTAGGGTTAGAGGTCCTGGTCCCCAGGGGGAAATACATGCTAGAGGACATGGCAGAAGTGTCACTGAATTGTAAGCTTGACTTCAAGCAGGGCACTTTGTGTTCCTGTGTTCAAGGACTTCCAGGCAAGAAGGGACATCATCGTCTTGGATTATTAAGCATTGATCAGCAAAAAGATGGTAGGATTGTTGTTGTACAATAAAGATAGGGATATACTGAATATCCAGGCCATCCACTTGGCTTTTTATTGCCTTGCCCAACTGTCATGGTAAATAGTCTTGTTTGGTAATCACAGTCTGTTATGGGCTGAATTGTGTCCCTCCCGTATGTTGAAGTCCTAACCCCCATGTGACATTAAGATACGGCCTGTGAGGAAGTGGTTAAAATTGATGGGTGGAACTCTAATCTGATTGGATTGATAAACTTCCAAGAAGAGGAAGAGACTCTGGAGATCTCACTCACTCTCTGTCCACATGCACACAGAGAAGAGGCCAGAAAAGGCCACAGAGAGAAGGTCGTCATCTACAAGCCAGGAAAAGAGGCCTTATGAGAAACCAATCTGATGGAATCTTGATCTTAAACTTGCTAGCCTCCAGAACTGTGAGAAAATAAATTTTTGTTGTTTAAATCATTCACTCCATGGTATTCTATTACGGCAGCCTAGGAAGACTAATGCATAACCTTAGTAGGGCACGATGACCAGGAACTCAGAGAGAGAGTCTGAGTAATATCACCAGCAAAGCCACTGCAGCAAGCAGAATTGCCCCCTGAGCAGCAGATCTGGCTCACTCATCAGATCAGCTGTTACTGTAACTTGTCTCAATAATCTTTCTCCACTAAGTTTCCTCTAATAAGAGAGGGCCATCAGAAACTTGGAGGAACTGCTTCCTGGACATGTATGAAGAAGTGCATTTGAGCAGCACAAGAGGTGGACTGCAGTCAACAAGGAGGATCACTGTAAGCTCTTGTTGCCCCAGCTGCAAGGAGTGTGCTCAGCAAACTCTCTTCAACTGTCAGCTTGTTAGGGATGGCCCCAACTGCAGAGAATTGCCAATAGCAAAGCCACACCCTTCTGGCAGAAGCCCATATTTCATATCTGTGGAGGCAGAACTAAAAAGATCTCGCCATTTTTAGTAGGACAACTATGAAGGGCCATTTCAGGTCCTGAGCTTCCCATGGGGCTGGGTGAGGTACTGGCTCTTAATCAAGTCTCCACTTCTGTCTCTACCCAGTCCTGCTTCCTCCCCTCCCTCCTCAGGGATGATTTCAAGGTCACTTCCTAATAAACTTTCTGAGCAATAAACTGTCTCGGAGTCTGCTTCCCAGAGAACCCAAGTTGTGACATGCTCTGAATGACATCAATGATACAAATTGTCATTTAGTCCAGACACTGAAATTATTTTTTAAGATTCCATAAGTAACGCTTCATATAAAATAACTAAAGATTTTTCTTAAAAAATCAGAATAAGGACATTTTTGTATTTTTATTTTAAGGTTAGTACTAGAATTTATAATATATTAATAAGGTTTACACCTAATGATAAAATGATGCTTCTAACTACTAAAAAACAAAAATTCACTCAAGTGGAAAACATTATTACAAAAACAAATTCATTTTTCAAAAGAATTTAATTTTGAAGTTTTAAGCAATCTAATATGAAACGTATATAACATATTTTCACTTTTGAATTAATTTATTAACTTAATATTTTATTTGCAAAGAAAGGTAGCATTAGATTAAAAATAGACAAAGTAAGCCAAAGTAAGACAAATTTTCATATAAATTCAAAAATAAGATTCAATTTATGTTTTGGACCAAAGATTGTATGCGTTCCTTTATCTCAAATCTTTACTTAATTGCATCTTAATAGTTGCAGTAAAACAGCCCATATGGTGGTAACTGCATAATACATTTATGAAGTGGCAGTTTTTCACATATGAGATGTGTCAATTTTCTGAGAACAGAGAACTTTCTTAATTACCTTGGTTGTTCCTATTTGCTACTTTAGAAATTTCCTTCTCAATTCAAATCTACTGGAACATAGTTTTAACATGCAAGGCAACAACTCTAAGCTTCAACACATATTTGCATATGTAAAGTAGAACTCATGTTTGCACTCCATGCTTTTTATAGTTAGCTTGGTAGTCTCATGCAAATCCATTCATAAAGCAAGTTTCACATACATTTATGGAAATTGCAGGTACATGGCTAGAGTCCGCTTTTCTTTAGAGTATCTGTAAAGATTTATGAGATCCTTGGCAAAGGTTACTATGCAGGAAGAGTCCATACAAAAAAAATAAGGCATATGCCACAGCTTTGTTATGCTTCAACGTGTAAATAGAACTGTCCCTCTTGGGATTTTCCACATGTATTGTTTGATTTTTCTTTTCCTCCATAACTAAGAAATAAATTCTCAGCCAGTTTGAACTTGCTTGAATGGATCATGTAGGCTCTGTAGGTTCTGAACTCATTTCTTTGCTTTCATATTCAGAAGTGTGGTGATGGTGAAAGAAAAAAGGTCAGGATATTAACAATCTGAATACGGATAGATATAATACACATAGAATATTTGAGCTCTCAGGGCATAACGACTGCACCTAGGCTGGGTCTCTACAAGCCAAATACTTCTAACTCCAGATAGATTACAATATCTAGGTGCTGGAAAATAAAGTGTGGTTGGGCATTGCAGCAAGCCGAAGAGAGTACATTCTATCTAAAAGCAATGACACACAATTTAAAAAATAGACTAATACTTCTGCAAGTTTTAATCAGTGGGGCAACACTGATGACCCCTACTAGTCTACCCAAACTCACTTTTTTACTGATTTTTTTTTTTTACTGATTCCTGAGTACAGTGATTGCAGAGACTATAATATTGAAAATGAATCTTTTCGTAAAGAATTTGAAGGGAATGGTCTGGAGATGGAATTAAAGTCTCCTGACACCCAATTTGGAGTTGTTTCTCTGAGGTTAATGTCTTTGAGATTGAACAAAGTTTGCTCTCTTCAATTGGACATTCCCAAATTCAAGATTTAACAATTATTTTCAAATGCAACTGTGATGTATTAGATTGTATTATATTGACTACCATCTAAGCCTCTTAGAACTATAGGAAGCTAGATATTCTTTCCTGGGGTATCCAGATTGTGAGGCAAATATGACACATGATGTCAAAAAGAAATGCTGTTTATATATTTCTATTCGTGAAAAATAATTTCTGTTTGAACAATTCTGTTAATTTTCCCATGTGGTGGTATTTTTAGTTTCTAAGTCAGGCATGTCAATGCACAAGGAAAAAAAAAAGCAATTTACAACTCTGCAAAGAAATACAGCCTCTTCCACTTCATCTGTGTTTCATCTTGATTATCAACACATTTGTCATCCCCCTGTAATTTATTCATTATTTTTACCAGAGGAATATGAAGGGAAAAAAGAAGATAAGCGCACTTGTCAAAATGTGAAACAGATGCTCTAACAATGATTGGAGACAATTAATGTTCTCAGGGAGAAACAACAGGCTGGGTTTGTGTTTAGCTTCAGATTTTTACAGCAAACAGACTTGGGAAAAATGCAAATGTAAAATAAAGGTTTTATTTTCCAAGCAAGGGAAAACAGTATTCTCTGACTGCATTGTTGTACATTTCTGTTATGATCTGACAGTTTAGACCTTTTCAGCAAAATCTTTAAGAACAATGGGAGCAAAATGCAAATGAGCAGCTTTGAAGAGTGATTCAATGACTTTTCCTTCTGAATCACCGAATTGAAAATGTCCTGCAATTGAAATGGCTGTGGGATGGTGGACTGACAAGCAGAATGAAGATAAATGTTTGTGTCTGATCACACTTTAATTCCAAATGGACACAACAAAGTAAGAGTGTCTCCACTCACCTTTGCAATATTTCTATTTGTTCTTTCTTTTATTGAAGAGATTTCAGTTCCACCACCTTTTGGACTCTGACACAAATTTCCTGCACGTCATCTAGCAACCTACTCCTATAATCTTACTCTAGACATTGTAATCAATATAATCTCGTTCCTTGATCATTACCTCCTACCATGATAGCTCACTTATCTTTTCCACTCACTCCTGTACTTCCATTTTCCAACCATGTGGAATTTATTATTGCTGTAACCAATATCTGATTATCCTCTGCTTTAAGATTCTTGGCAGGATCACATCACCCAGAATCAGGATTGGACTCTCTTCAAAGTTATGACCACAAATGCCAGTGTGCCCTCAACACTAACAACCAATCTGATGTGTTAGGATAGGTTAGGCTGTGTGGAAAATACACACAATGGCTCAAAAGAAGTTTACTTCTCATTGACATAACAGTCCAAGGTGAATCTTATGATTAGGTCACAAGACCTAATTAGGTCATGAGACCTCCTAATCAGAGGAGACCTAATAGATCTCCTCTACTGGTCATCTAGGGACAGGGACTTCTTCCATCTTCTGGATTTGCCTCACCAGAGACTTAGTTATTGTCTGCATGCAGCTAGCACAAAGAAAACAGAGAGCACAGAGAAGGATTCTCTTCTCTGTGAAAGAAGTAGCACATGCCCCTTCTGCTTACAGGCTGCTAGACAGAGCTCACTTGATAGCCACCATCTGAAAACTGCAGTCTGTGACCAGGAAGAAGAGGAAAAAAGAAAATTATCTTGATGAACAGCTGACAATCTCCACCACATATGTTACTCTAATTTCCTGAAACTGTGTTTTTTCTACTCTTAAAGAAAACTATTACTTCTCTCTCTTCAAATCGTAAACCTCCAAAAATGATCTGACTTCACTGAGAAGGTAGATACAATCAGATGAGAATGGTCACTTTCTTCCCACCTTCTGAGCTGCCTAGGAGCCCACATACTTGATTCTCCCTTTCCTCATGACGGAGTAAACACCCCTGTGTGATCTAAAGACAAAGCCTCTTTTTGTTCCCTAGGTAGAATTTCTTCTATATTTCTCAAGGACTTTACCCCTGCAGTCATCTTTTTTCTAACCTCCATCATCAATTTCTTCTGTCGGCCTAATAACAGTAGTGTGCAAACATGCCTAATATCACTCATATTTATACAAGTAAGGAAAAAAAAAAAACCTCCTTTACCCCACATCCCTCTCCATTTATCGCCTCATTTCTCTACTATCCTTAATAGAAAACTGTTAAAATATTCAAATATGTTATTGTTTCTACACTTATACCTCCCATCTTGATCACCCTTTAATAAGGATTTCATTCAAATCATTTTAATAAAATGGTACATATCGAAGTCACCAATGATATACATCTTGTTCATGTCAATGCCAATTATGTGTCCTTAGCCTACCTCTAGTAACATCAGACATGCATCATTTAAGTTTAAGATGGTCCAGAATAAGTAATACAGCTATTTACTTTCTAAATTCATTGAACATCTGAGCAGTATTTGCCTGAGGTTAATCTAAATATGTTTTACTCACTTATATTCTGATATTAGGTAAACTTTATGATTTTCCAAAGGACAACCAATGTTTCTTTGGTAAGAAAAGGCAGACAGAACACCAGTATAATATTTTACAGACAAGGGAGACTTCCATTTTGTTTCTAGGCACCTCTTAGAGTCATTATGAGAATAATACTAGATGATTTGGGTGCTTCAATCAGACCACTGTTCAAGTTAATGGGGTGGTAGCATTCTTCAATTTAATACCATAAAGGAACATGCATGCACACTCATCACTGCACTAGATGCTTCAGGTATTATAAAAATGATTAACTCAGCTCAAGGAAACTAACCTGAAGGAGAAAATAAACACATATTCATCCTACAAAAACTGAGAAAGTACTTCTTGTGAGACTGGTTCCCTGTAAGTTATGCCAGATTGTATTTCTTTTTTTTTTTTTTTTTTTTTTTTTTTTGCGGTACGCGGGCCTCTCACTGTTGTGGCCTCTCCCGTTGCAGAGCACAGGCTCCGGACGCGCAGGCCCAGCGGCCATGGCTCACGGGCCCAGCCGCTCCGCGGCATGTGGGATCTTCCCGGACCGGGGCACGAACCCGCGTCCCCTGCATCGGCAGGCGGACTCTCAATCACTGCGCCACCAGGGAAGGCCCTAGACTGTATTTCTTAAAGGCAGTTGCAAATACATCTGTCATCCTACAAGGTCTCCTACACATGAGTGTCTGTTTCTCTACTCCTTGAAACTTGGTGGTCCCTATGACTTCTTTAACCAACAGAATACTTTGCAAATTCTGGTTGTAGCTCTAACTACTTTGGCAGTTTCTGCTTACCCTGCTTGACATTCTACGCTTGAGATGTCACTCTCGGTACCCAGCTACCATTCTGTTAGAAGCACAAGGCAAATGAAGCAACCATGTGGAGACTCTTTGATAGACAGCCTCCAATGAGATTCCAGCTGATGTCCAGCAACAGTGGTCAGTTAAATGACTGGGTCATCCTGAATGTTCATCCGTCAGATGATTCCAACAATAGCATCTGAGTGAACTGGATGAAAGCCCATGTGAGCAAATGCACAGATGAACCCAGCCAACCCACAGAGTCACGAGGAAAAATAACTGTTTGTTGATTTAACCATTAGAATTTTGGATGGTTTGTTGTGCAGGAATAGATAACCTGAAGGTTAGGCCTGAGCAATAAAGATCATTTAGGTATATTTTCTACACCTGGGAACCCACAGGCTAGTGTAAGATATTAATGAATGCATTAAAATGTGAATATAAGGAAGTTATGGTGATGAATATATGAGAGGTATGATTACATGTGGATAGAACAGGAAAGACTTGTTTAGAAAAGTGCCATTTGAGTTAGGATTTGAAATGGGTGTAGAAATTTTCTAATTGCTATTTGACAAGGTGGAAACTTAAGGAATTTTACAAAGAGTAAACAGCTTGAGAAAAGAAATGTATAGGGCCAAAAGCTGAGTAATATTAGCTTGCATAAATTAAATTGCTGCTAAGGTTTGGGAACTTCACATAAGTTACTTCTTGTCTTTATCAAAACAATCTAGAAAGAAAGGAATTAAATCAGGGTTCAAATGTAGTGCTGGAAACCTAGGCTCTTTCCAGGACGCTACCATGCCTCAAGGAAAGGATAGGAAGAAAAGTGGGAAGAATCATTTAAGTAGTAGCTTGGGGCACTAACATAGAGAAAGTTGAACGCCCTGGAAGAGCTTGTCTCCAGTCACAGTAACAAAATGGACCCACTAAAGATTTCTCAGTAGAGAAACTCGTGTTTTCATTGCTACATAAAATATTTACATGATTTCCTTTTTTTTTAATATTATTATTACTTTCTGATTTGGTTGTGTAGATTTTTAATGTCTAGGCAGTCCTTGGTTTCTCATTTGAGTAACAGAATCATATCTCTTAGTAATAATTTGGCTTTTTTCAAAAGTTAGGGTAAGAGACTCTTTAAACTTATTAAATGGGAGAACTGACTAATACAACATGGATTTAAATTAGTAAAATGTGGCATCTCTTCTAAATATTCATTTTATTAATGTAAACATTAAAACAATTAAGCATTATTAAATTTTGGGGGATAGGTAATTTAAATATTTTCTGCGTAACAGATTTAAATATTTACACACCATCTTGGTTGATTTTAAAGCATTGCATATATAAGAATTTCTGTTTTATTACTTTCACTTTTTAGGCAGGAATATTTAAGCTCAAAATTGTGAAGGTTCACACAAATTAGCAACAACAATGATGCAGAAGACAGCTAACTAGGAAACAAAAGAACAGTACAGTTAATTTGACTTCCACCTGAGGGTCTTGCTATGTTAAACTCACTTATTTTTAAAGACTTCTCTTGAAGAAGTCATCTATTTGTCTCTCCCTGAATAAATAACAATGTTAGGAACATAAGCATGTCTTTGATTTTCAGAATGAATTTCTAGAGGCCTGACAAAAGGCTCAGCTATAATTATTTAAAATTACAGATATATAAGGTGACAAAAAAACCTTCGGTAAATCTTTACTGGCTTGAGGCCACACCTCGGAAATTTAGATGTTTATTTAAAAGATTCCCTCACGGGCTTCCCTGGTGCACAGTGGTTGAGAGTCAGCCTGCCGATGCAGGGGACACGGGTTCGTGCCCCGGTCCGGGAAGATCCCACATGCCGCGGAGCGGCTGGGCCCGTGAGGCATGGCTGCTGACCCTGCGTGTCTGGAGCCTGTGCTCTGCAACGGGAGAGGCCACAACAGTGAGAGGCCTGAGTACCACAAAAAAAAGAAAAAAAAGATTCCCTCATATAATCTTCTCTTGTCTCTCTCCCATTCTTTAGTGCAGTAGTTTAATTTTATGGAACTCTATTTGCATTTTTCTTTTATAAGAAAAAAATACTATATTATTGGCTATAAAAGTAAGTCATGACTATAATAGACAACATGGAAAATACAAAAGACTATAAAAAATAAAGAACCACATTTAACTTGTCCACCTGGGCATGACAGCTTCTTTTGTTTATCCCCTACTATTATCAACTGACATACCGTATTCCTTGTGCATCCAGAGTTGTATCATGTTGATTATTATGTCTCCAACACTATCACAGTTTCAGGTGTATAGTAGGAGCTCAAAGATATATTTTGAGTAGAAAATAATGGAATTCATTCCCTTGGTTCTTTCTAAAGATTTTTGAATAGTTGGGATTATTCCGCATTAATGAACTTACACTCACCCAACATCTTTCACGCAAAATATTATCTCATATCATACGATTCCTTCGTGTGGGTACATCAAATATTATCCAAATAATCCCCCTTTTTTTTTTAAAAAAAAGGGGGATTATTTGGATAATATTTATTTGGATTATTTGGATAATATTTATCTTTATTGGAGTATAATTGCTTTACAATGGTGTGTTAGTTTCTGCTGTATAACAAAGTGAATCAGCTATACATATACATATATCCCCATATCGTCTCCCTCTTGCATCTCCCTCCCACCCTCCCTGTCCCACCCCCCTAGGTGGACACAAAGCACAGAGCTGATCTCCCTGTGCTATTCAGCTGCTTCCCACTAGCTATCTATTTTACATTTAGTAGTGTATATATGTCCATGCCACTCTCTTCATCCCAGCTTACCCTTCCCCCTCCCCGTGTCCTCAAGTCCATTCTCTACGTCTACATCTTTATTCCTGTCCTGCCCCTAGGTTCTTCAGAACCATTTTTTTTTTTTTTTTTTAGATTCCATATAGATGTGTTAGCATATGGTGTTTGTTTTTCTCTTTCTGACTTACTTCACTTTGTATGACAGACTCTAGGTCCATGCACCTCATTACAAATAACTCAATTTCGTCTCTTTTTATGGCTGAGTAATATTCCATTGTATGTATGTGCCACATCTTCTTTATCCATTCATCTGTTGATGGATACTTAGGTTGTGCCCATGTCCTGGCTATTGTAAATAGAGCTGCAATGAACACTGTGGTACGTGATTCTTTTTGAATTAATCCCCTCATTTTAATCACTTAGATGGGTTCTAAGTGTTTGCTAGTATAAATCACTTGGTTTTCAAAAACCATAGATGCGACTACTTTTTATCTGCCTAAATTCATTACTAGCCCCCACCTTTATTTCCACTGTAGTTGATTTGTAATCAGTTGGTTGGTCATTCAGGGACTGTGATTTCTAGTCCCTCCTTTGCAGCAAGGTGTACTCATGTAACTAAGTTCTGGCCAAAAAATATGAATGAAGGTGTCCTCTGCTTCTTTCAGAACAGATCTATATATATCCAGGAGAAATAAGTAGCTTAGGTGTATAAATTTCCACAAGATGAACACTCATCTCTGATGATTATAAACAAGGAATGCTTTGTTCCTTTTTTTTTTGGCTGCCCCACATCATGCAGGGATCTTAGTTCCCTGGCCAGGGATTGAATCCGTGTCCCCTGCAGTGGAAGCACAGAGTCCTAACCACTGGACCATGAGGAATTCCCCAGGAATTCTTTGTTCTTGAGCCAGCATTGTTGCTGAGTCTCTGGTAAGAGAAGCTGAGTCATTGGTCTGTAACTAATACAGTCTGTATTAATACAGCCACACTAATACCATCACATCCCCCCCTCACTAAATATGTTTCAGCTTGCTCATCTGTCGTGATCTTGACTCATAAGTATTCTCGTCTAAGTAGGAAACTATGTTTCCAAGAATCACTTCTTCTTTGTTGTTTCAGGTTAGAGTTTACCAATAAGGGACAATAGACCAGAGGTTGGTTTCCACTTGGAAATCTACAGGATGAGAAGATGCCTGACCATCTGTGTTGGTGGATCAGGCATACTGGAACACAGGTTCTTAAATTTTAGGGAGTTTCAGAGTCACCTGGAGGGCTGTTAAAGCATGGATCGCTAAGCACACCCCCAGGGTCTCTAGTTCAGTAGATGTGGGGTGGATTCTGAAAGTATATATTTTTTTTTTTTTTTTCGGTATGCAGGCCTCTCACTGTTGTGGCCTCTCCTGTTGTGGAGCACAGGCTCTGGACACGCAGGCTCTGCGGCCATGGCTCATGGGCCCAGCCGCTCCGCGGCATGTGGTATCTTCCCGGACCGGGACATGAACCCGCGTCCCCTGCATCGGCAGGTGGACTCTCAACCACTGCGCCACCAGGGAAGCCCAAGAGCATGTATTTTTAACATGTTCTCAGGGGATGCTGATGTTGCTGGTCCTGAGATTGCACATTAAGAACCTCTGTTCTTGAAGAACCAGAGCTCAATTCTTTCAGAATGGCAAAGAAGAGGGGGAAATAAAGTAAATAAAACCTCCTCAAGTTTATTTCTGTAAGTTTTAAAGGAACTTTATAAAAGTCAGAATTTTCTCCACAGGACAATAATTATTCAAGCTATTTCACTTGTCTTTATATTGCTAAATAGGTGGCAAATACTATGAGCATACAGTCTCATTGCTGCCTTTTGTTTTTTCTTCCGAGGCAGCTCTAGTGAACACGTGGAGGAACTAACACTGCTGACATCAAACGATCTACATATCTACTGGATCACTGGTCTGTGACAGAGTGCTTCTTTCCCTACTTGTTCCAACCATCAGATGGTAGCTTATCACTGATGCTTAACACTTTAAATGATCCACTTGTCAAGTAGGGCTATTAATCTTCATGGTTTAACAGAGGATTATAGACATCAAAAAATGCGAGAAACATCTGACCACTGAAACTACAGCACAATAATTTTCACTCCTGCATTTTGGCCATTTCATTGGCTTATAGAACAGAGCTCCCGAGTTCAGAGTGTTGGGAAGGTAACATTTAGAAGCCTAAACCTATCTCAAGCCTGCAGGGCATTCATTTGCAAAAGCAGAGGACCTTTCAGCAGATCTTTTCTCTGATGTTTTAAACTGCAGGACTACTTACAAAACTTTTTAAAAATCATGTCCCCTTCCCATTAAGGAGACTGTCACTCCTACTGTCCTTTGGATCTAAGTGAATTTTTTCTGTCATTTTTCTGCCAAATCAGGATATGGTGATGGAGAGAGTAGCTCATCTCAATCATCAGTACCAGCTACCTCTACAAGGGCTCATAACATTTATTAATAATACAAAACAGATATTGGTGCTTATTTTTAGTCCAATCTTTACTCTCTACAGAAGAGATGCCGTAAGTAGAACAAATGATCATTGTTATATAATACTGCGTGCTTCAGAAGATAAAAAGACAGTTACGTCTGCAAATGAATCGAAAAGCTTTGCACTTTCTGATTAAACTCACCTGTTTTACGTGTGACATTGCCAAGAACATTATTTGCCCTTTATGATATCATATGTAATTATATGCTCCATACTCTAGAAGGGCCAATGCATGAAAAGGAGAAACAGAGTTGGCAACTGTGAAACTTTTGTTGGACAAAAGTCCTCAAAGAAGTAAATCATGGGTTTCTAATTCAGACATTTTAACCACATAAATTTTACTTTCTGAATCTTCATGCTCTTTATTTTTAACATAAATTCACATTAGGTACTCGCCCGAAAAGTGAGGCAAAGTCACAGCCATCCTGTATTTCCAGGTCTAAAGAGAATTACCACAGGTCACTAGTATGACCAAGATAGAAAATTATCATAGCTTTGCTGTTAAAAAATTTAAACAGGTCACAGTAGTAGTGACAGTTATTGGCATTTGACATATTCCCTGGAAGCATCAAAAGAGTATCTGAGTATAAACGGCCTACGGCACAGCCGCTGAATCAGGAATCTATGAGTCCAGCTTCAATGGTCCGGTGAACCTCTCTCTAGTTGGTTGGGTAATGACAAGTCTTGCTGGGAGAGGTTCTCTAGCAGGTACCACACCTGCTATTGTGCAACCGCAAGGAAAATATTTAATTCAAAGGGAAAGGAATAATAATTGTATTACACAGTTGGTGCCAATTATTTGAGTATATTGAGAGTTTAGGTCTGCTGACACTTATATCATATCCTTCTTAAAATTTGGGTTGATTCATTCTTAGAATGTTTCAAGACACCATCTTAATATAAAGAATGACCTTTCTAATATGTTTTATTGGGCAAGTCCTTGATATTGTCCCATCACAAGTCACCCACAGCTCTGGAGTCAGATATCTGGAGGTGGGGACCTCTGTATTGCCACGTACTAGCTCTCTGGGCTTGGACAAATAATTTAAATCCCCTGATTTAACTGTGTCTTAAATGTACTATTTTTGGAGGAGAGGATGAAATAATGAAGAAACCACACATAGCAAGCGCCTAATGCAAGTTAGGTACTATGTAAATTTAGCCAATATTATTAGAACATGACTAATCTTTTTACCTAAATATGTGTAAGGCTATATGAGGGAGACTGGAGAAAATGCCACTGATAAATATTTCTTTCTCATTGAGCAGTTGTTTATGAAATAACGTTGCTTTGGTTAGAGGAAATATCTGATTAACATGTAGGTGCAACTGCAGATATAAAACTTTAGTTGGTATCAGTTATGTATCTCTTTAAGGTAATTTTTGTCATAATTTCTGATAGAAGAATGAGCTAAGAACAAATGTTATTAAAGGGAAAGAAGGATCTTGAAACTATGTCTACAGGATGATTTGGTACATAGTTAAGCAAACCATTTTTGCTTTAGTCATTTATCCAATACATAATTGTTGAGTGACTGTATGTGTTAGCCAAACTTACAAATCATCTAGGGCAGCGGTCCCCAACCTTTTGGGCACCAGGGACCGGTTTCATGGAAGACAATTTTTCCACGGACCGGGGCAGGGGGGTGGTTTCAGGATGATTCAAGTGCATTACATTTACTGTGCACTTTATTTCTATTATTATTACATTGTAATATATAATGAAATAATTAGGCAGCTCACCATAATGCAGAATCAGCGGGAGCCTGGAGCTTGTCTTCACTTGCCACTCACTGATAGGGTTTTGATATGAGTCTGCCAGCAATTGATTTATTATGGTCTCTGTGCAGTCAAACCTCTCTGCTAACGATAATCTGTATTTGCAGCCGTTCGCCAGTGCTAGCATCACTGCCTCAGCTCCACCTCAGATCATCAGGCGTTAGATTTTCACAAGGAGCTCACAACCTGGATCCCTCACATGTGCAGTTCACAGTAGGGTTTGCTCCTAAGAGAATCTAATGCCGCCCCCGATCTGACAAGAGGCGGAGCTCAGGCAGTAATGCCAGGGATAGGGAGCGGCTGTAAATACAGATGAAGCTTTGCTCGCTCACAACTCACCTCCTGCTGTGTGACCCAGTTCCTAACAGGCCACTGACCGGTACTGGTTCAAGGGTTGGGGACCCCTGATCTAGGGTAAAACCATACACATTGCATGTTAATGCCTGTCCTCACGGCATTTGCATTCTACTTCAAATCTTTTCCAAAGTGCTGTCCCCAGTTGAATATGATACACTAATTTCCACTGAAGCTGTGAATTGTACATTTTCTGTTGTAATTGTCAGAGAGGTTTCACCTGGGACTTTTTGTTTTAAGGAAATTGAATGAATGCTCTTGTTTATTTGATAAATGCTTAGTATCACCTTACTCTCTGCTATTTTATAAATGTAAATGTATTATATTTTTATCACAAACATATCAAATAGGTATTATTATTATCCCCATTTTATAAATGGGAAACTGAAACACAGAAAGGTTAAGTAACTTGCCAAAAGTCACACAGCTAGTAAGTGGTAGGGCCAAGATCCAAATCCAGGGAATCTGATTTGAGAATTTGGGATCTGAACCATTAAATTTATTCAGGAAATATTAATCTTGATTTCAGCTTGAACTAAAAATGTTGGTTTGTTCAATGTCATTAGGAATCTCACCTTCAGTTCTAGGATCCTCTCTTGTTTTGAACGAATATACTCATTATTCTTTAGAAAAGTGCCACTGGCTGATACTGTACTTATCTCTGCATTTCTTTTTCTTATTCCCCAAACAACCGCTATAGGAATATACAAGATTTGCTGTGTAAACATGCATGTCACTTTTAACATTATTTTTGACCTCTGCTTCTTATAAGTTGTTCCAAACTTTTCTTGTTTTCTTTTCCTTCTTGCAACCCAAATGCAGTTTATGTTTCACTTGCATTATATAAAGAGGTAGATTGATATGGTAGAATGTTAATAGCTAATACACATGAGGACTTCTTTTTAGCTTGTACTGGCACTAGAATAAGTGCTTGATCTGTATTATCTTTAATTCTCACAATAATTCACTAAGTTTGAATTTGCTTTTATCTACATTTTATAGGTTATAAAACAGACTTTTAAAGCAGAAATATGTAGACCAAAACATTCTACAAAGTTTTTGGCATATAGGATGGAATATAGACATGTCAGAATTTTAGTACAAGTTCATGAGATACCAAAGTCCAAACTCTTAACCAATGATGATACTTAAAAAGCAAAGACCTGGCTTGACGTCTGAGTCCTAACTAGGCAGTGTGTTCTTAAGTGCGTTACTCAGAGTATCTGTCCTTCAGTTTAGCTATCTTTAAAGTACAGAGCATTCCTTCATTGATGATACATTTATTCATAGTAACATTCTATGCCAAAACCTGTGCTATGAATAGATTGTACAAGGATGAATAAAATATCTTTCATTAATGACCTTGGAAGGTAATGGTAGTATAGTATTTACATCATAGAGTTATGTAAGGATGGAATAAATCAACAGATAAGCTCTTCAGGATAAAACCCACATTATAGTGATACACACACATGCATTATTAATATATTGGTAAAGACTAAGGGTGGTAAATAATGTGTGTGTATGTGTGACGGTCTTATATAGATGAGAGCCTCCATGTGTTTGCCTTCTAAGTATATGGCAGAAATTCATGTCAAGGACAACATTTTGAATGATATAGAAGGTCAGTTTTGAAAATGCTTTTCTCCATGGAATCTGCCATAGAGTCACATATCTACAAAGAAATGATACTTGGCACTTCCCAACTACATTTCAGGGAGGATGTAATAAGATAGGTGGAAATGCATGCCAGGTTGCGTGCAGTCTATCTTTAGTTTGCTAGTCACATTTATAGCCTACACAGAGATTCTTAATTAAGAGACAAATATTTTTATAATTTTTACAGTATTAATAAGGATTTATGAATGATTAAGTATGCATTAAGGCAGCTATTATGTGTTTGGAGACACAACTGAGGACCACTTACTAGATATTATGGCATCATTAACAAAGAATACTAAACATTTGACAAAATAAAGCCATCTGGATTATCTCTTCAGAGGCTTGAAATGATTATCTTAAGAAGTGTTGCAGAGAAATCGAAGTAACTTCCATGAATGACTAATGAGATTAAAGGCATTCTATGCAGACAGATGTTAATATAAATATCATTTTCCTCAAGAAACACTTCACATAATTACATCATTTATGTTAAATTTAGATAATTTTTGACCCATACATACTAGTTCTAAATTGGTATTTCAAAACAGTTCTTAAAGCTAACACTTTCTACATTACTATGAGGCAGTGTCACATGAGAACTGCAAAGAAAGAAAGAATTGAAATATGTTAAAAAAAATGGCCATTGCTTTGATTTAAAAGAAGAACGGGTGACATTTTCCTCTGTGATCTGGCTTGTTTTGTTTGGTAGCTGATTCTACTTCCTGTCATGTACTTGGTTTTAACCTTTGGACTTCATCCTCTTTCAGCTCATTGTTTAATTACAGGGCATGGAATCCTCTGGGCTTCATCCTCAGTTTCTGCAGTTCACTCTTCACTTGACCTCACTAGCTGACTCAGAGCTCCACTTTCTCATCTTGACCTTGAGTTGGAGGGACTGGGAACAGAAGCCCAGCTCCCTTGGGCTCAGCATCTCTCCAATTTTGCTACTAGTCTGGTCCTGCCTGCTGCCACCTCCTTTCTGGTCCTTCTCATTCTGGGTCCTCTCCAGTTGCATCAGTTTCTCTGTTATTTTCTCTGCATCTGAGTCCCTTTTTTAAAGTGGTATCAAGCAAGGCAATGCTTCTCAAACTTTATTTTGGCGCCACTCTCCTGATTTTTGCCATTCAATTTCCACTTATATTGTTATTAAATGGTACACTATTTTTAAATTAAATGAACTCATTTTTTTTACTAGCTTTTTAAAAATTCAAAGTCGTTTGAAAGCAAACCTCATATCCCTCTACTATATGGAAAAGGAATATTCCTTACCTTAAAAAAGAGTAGCTACAGAATGAAATTTAATGAAGACAAAAATCATGTGATCAAAGTCTCTCCAGATATTGTTTCAGGCCTGAGGACTATTCTCTGATAATAATAGAGACTACCAAGTGGTAGAGTGAAGTTACTGAACATAGTGACAATAAACTGAGTTCTCTTCTTTCCATAATCAGAATGCCTAAAAGATAACCAAGATCTGATGACGGTGACAAATTGAGACAGCAATGCAGAATTTCCCTACCCTCAAATTCCTAACACAATTTTAAAAGCCAGCAATAAACATTTAATATAATAACCACTAGCAACTAAATAAGGAAAGGGGCATGAGAACACAATCAACTTCCCAAACTAATGATGCGGGGTGGGGGGTGGCACAGGAGATTCTGGAACAGGGTAGAAAGGTGCAGAAGAGTTTAGCTCCTTACCCTAACCCTGGTCCCCAGAAACCATAGTGATGTGATGATTCTCCTTACTTCCTGGTATGAATAGAAATGAAAACAAATAGATATTAAAATAACTGTTCCATTTTAAGGGATAAATATTCCTAGTTTATGACTATGTATGAAATATTTTATATAGGGTGTTCTGGTTAGCTTTCAGTATTTCTTTTTTGCCATGCTACTTCATAAAACACAGAATATAAAAATTATTAAGGTAAGTCCTGATCATAAGGAAGGTATAGTACTGACCATTTCCATGATTAATTGAAAAGTCTTTATACTACAAAATGCTTGCCTATGTGGTTTCTGAAGTTCATTTTAATTTATATACCCTAAACTATGCTCAGGTTCAGTTACAGAATCCTTTAATAAAAAGAGTTGCCAAAACTTTACACTACTCTAAAGGAAGTCCTTCCAAGCTGAAATTTTACAAAGCACATCTTATAGGTGATGATATATTAAATAAAAGGTTACTTTAATAATAATTTTTTTGCCAGCACAGCTTCAATGCCATATAAATGTTTCCTATTCAATTACCTGCTCACATTTTTCATCCTCACTGATTTTGCAGTGATCAGAATATTTCTCTTAAACCCCACTACATTAATCCATCAAAGTGCTTTTTTCATTAGGTGATGACTTTTCCCACCCAGAATATTGCCAGGGAGGATGATGACATTTCCTATTGTTCTGCCTCTAGACCGTTGCTTGTGAGTATATTTTTATTCCTCTAACCTCCCATTATTCAAGAATCATAAGGGATTTACTGTGCAGAAGGTAAAATTGGAAACGAACTAGAATCAGATTCCTTAAATCCTTCAAAGGAAACTTTCTGTCTATCCTCAACCCCTTGCAGAGTTACTTAATCACCTTTTCATTGGTTAATTACTCAATGCATTTAGTAACTGGAATGTTCATTCAATGCAGTCAAGCTCAAAAATTTAAAAATAATAATAAACAGTCTGCATTACAGTAGGCATCAGAACATCAAAAAAAGATATCAAAAGCTCCTCTAAGAAGGTTGATGGCTGAAGAGGATAAACAAAATCTCTTGAAAGACTGAACTCAACAATACAGCCCCCTGTACCAGAATGCGGGCAAAGAACACTTTTTTTTTTAACTTTCTCATTGTTGGTTTCTTCTTTTGTTTATTATCTTAATATTTTGATGACATAGAGTTAACTGGTTTGCCAGGAACAACCACAAGTTTCCATCAGAAGAAGGAATTATAAACAATTGCAGCAGAGTTCTATCCTGGATTGGTACTGAGAACAATGGCCTCTGTATTGAATTGAGAGGAAAAAAAGATATGTTTCCAAAAAAATTTTTTTTAGCCTCCTAAAACTCCTATATTTGCATCATTCCCTCTTTAATATCTCATTGAAGGTTTACACACCTTGGCCTTTTGACAGACTGTGAAAATACTTGATGGGGAGGCTAGGTCAGGTTTGACCAATCTGTTATTTTTTATTTTTTTACGGTATGCGGGCCTCTCACTGTTGCGGCCTCTCCCGTTGCGGAGCACAGGCTCCAGACGCGCAGGTCCAGTGGCCATGGCTCATGGGCCCAGCCGCTCCGCGGCATGTGGGATCTTCCCGGACCGGGGCACGAACCCGTGTCCCCTGCATCGGCAGGCGGACTCTCAACCACTGCGCCACCAAGGAAGCCCTAATCTATCATTTTGAAAAAGTAAGAAGGGTGGGAAGAGTAGGGTCATAGGAAATCTGAAGTATTGTATCATCTATTTTCCAATTTAGCTTAGACTAGTTCTAAGCTAGTCTAGAACAAGTCCTGAAGTAATAGGTATTTACTGAGTTCTGTACTGGAAAGTAGACTACTGCAGGAAGCAGCTTTCTTTCTTTACAGAAATACATGTTAGCCAAGAGAATGCATAAATAAAATGTAGTGTGCTGCAGAGTAAGATGGTGACTCTTCATGCAAAGGAGGTTTTGAAAAGGGAAAGTTCAACATGAGCTAAAGCAGGCAGAGACACTTCCTTGGAGAAGTGACAATTAACCAGACCTTACAACACAGGCAGGATTTCCTAGGCGGGGACTGTGTTTTGGATGTCTTGAATGGGAGGTAGAGAGGAGGGCAGAATGAGAAAGCAAATAAGAGCAGGGAATCTAATAATGGTTACAACTGGGTAGAGCAATTCTTGCTTTCTCAAGTCTGGATTTAACTCCTAAAGCCCTGCCTGAAGTATGGAAGGAATGGAAGAAAAATTGGGCTTTAGACAGCGAATAAAAATGTCTAGAGACATTGCCCAATTTTATTCATTAGGTGTGTGTTCATTTAGTTAATAATTGAATATAGGTAGACATTCATGACCTGATGGATGAAAGAGGACCAGGAATGGCCCAAAACTTCATGCTTGAAATATAGTAAATGGTCCATTGAAATATGGTACATTTGTTGCTCTGAACCTCAAACTCTCCTTAGACTTGGTAAGTCTTATGACAATTTCTGCAGATTTTTTTTTCTGGGTTTCATTTGTTTTTCTTCTGGGGCTGCTTTCAATATTAGAAGCTGTTGTGTTGAATGCTGCTCAAGAAATTGAAAAGGGATGGGATTACAAATGTAGATATTTGATACAAGAGATTAAACCTAAACACACAGGTCAAACATAAGACTAGATATATGTGCACCAAGAGGAGAACAATAAGGTCTCATAAGGCATGTGAAAAATGCTGAGTTTGTTATAAAATATACATGAGGGTGAGTGTGCATTTTGTGTTTAACATTGGGGATTATTAACAGGATAAAGCTAGGGAGTAGTCTCTCCTTCCCTTATTTCACATTGTTTGGGCCTTTAGGAAGCTTTTCTTGATTCCCAATATACAGTATTAACCCTTAACCACATGACACCATCCATCCAAACCCACTTCCCTCTCTAGCATATCTTCCTGAGATATTTATTCATGACAACATCACTGTGAAATGATTTCATTTATTGCCTTTGTTTCACAGTAGAATAAAACTCCATGAAAGCAGAGAATTTAATTACCTTGGTTATTATATGTAGAACAGTGTCGGACACATTGTAGCTGTTTAATAAATATTTGAGTTAACAATCATATAATTTTCTTGATCCCCTCATGTATAAAGAATGCGGAAAAATAACTGAATTTGTAGTAACACCTTCTTGATGGTTCTTTACCATGAAAACAATATAGAAAACTAAGCATAGAGGAGAAAGACATAATCTCTGTTTTGAACAAAAGGAAGATGGATAATAACAATAATAGACACAAAGGGACTGAATAGTACGTATTAGAAAAGGGAAACTGAAAACTGAGCTTGCCCAATAGTAGGGGCTCATTAAATGCATAAGAGGCTTTACCATGTCTAATTTCAAAAGTTGTAGAGTGCCTTACAATTGCCTGTTAGTTATGCCACTTGATTGTTCTGGCCTTTAAAAAATCCTGTCCTTAAAACATCAGAATATAGTACTTCAAGATTCATTACAACACCTTCCCTAATACAGAGAATTTATACTGTCTTATCTGGAACACACACTTACATGAAGGGACCTTACCAATCTCATTCACCACTGTTTCACAAGTGCTGAAAAGATTATCTGCCACATGGAGGGACTCGGTTTCAGTCAAATTAATATAAACATTAGTTATTCAGACTGTACACTTTGGAAAATTCAGTCTTGGGAACAAACCTCCCAGTAGTTTAGGGAAAAAGAGCCCAATAAATTAATTACATAATATCCTCTACACACAAAAACTATATGATTTAATTGTTTTTAAAACAGTATTATTAAAATTTTAAAGACAGATCTTAAGAACAGCATAGAATTATGGAGGTAGTAAGTTTAATTAGTTAGATTTGCCCTGAATTTTAATCATCAACCTTGAGACAAATAACTTCTGGGTAAAAAATGGTTCACTTAAACAACTTTTGGGTGACTTAATTTTTTTTTTTAGTTTATTGTTGTTTTTATTTTCCTCACTTTCATAGCCAATTTTAGGCTCTGGACAAAAATCTCAAAAGCTACAACTGAAATTTTATAGGAAGGCCTAATATTACAAGGTTTATCCTTCAGTTTATGAGATTTAAGAGTTGTGGACAGTTTGAATTAGGTTTTGCTAGAAAGGCATCAGTGAAAAAAAAAATTTTTTTTTTTTAAAGAAAAAGTGACTCTCCTCCTACCAATAAAACTTCTAAAAGTCAGTACATATGACTTTGTTTTCAAAAACAGACATTAAAAATGGCAGATTTAGGGCTTGCTCAGGCAAAGACTGAAAACAGAAGATAAAGGAAATTGGCTGAAATAGGAACATTTCTCCAAGAGAACTGGCAATGAAAGTGTCATAGGTCAGGTCCAGGGAAATGGTCCATGCATCCAAGATTTGTGTGCAGGGGTGTTTATTGGGGAGGGTCTCAGGAGACTCTAAAGAAAGGGCTAAAGAAAGCAGCATTGGGCAGGTGATGCTGAAGTGCAAAGCTATTGAAAGAGAGGCCTCAGACAATCCCATGGGGAGTTCCAGACCTGGCACCACCCTTCAAAAGTTGTCCCAGTTTGAGGTCAAGGCCCAGGCCCTTATACTGCTGCATGAAGCTTTCATGAGATTAGGACTGCCCTTGTCAGGGGGCATCATGGTGGGTCTGACTGAAGATAAGACCTGAAGAGGGACTCAGCTCTAAGAGCCATCAGGCACACCATCACCAGCGAACAGAAGAAACAACTCAGTTTTGGCAGAGAATCTGGGCTGCACATCACAGGATCCAGACAGAGATTATGCTATTGAAAATGATAATATTTACAAAACCCTTCTTTTGATTTTATACAGGAAGTTCTAGTGTACACAAACACACACACACACACCCCACATAAAATAAAGACATGTTGCCTCCTTAAAAAAGAAAAACAAGGGAAAGAAAAGAGAAAGCACAGCACAGGGAAAAGGAATTGTCTCTATGTGAGCTACTTGAGATAAAGGGCTCTGCCGATCTACAGATAGTTTACCACTTAAGTGTTTGAAAATAGTCTGACACATACAAGTGTTCAAAACTTACTGTTTGACATAATAAATGAATCAATTGTTCCTAGGCTCTTTTAAAATCAACAAAAATAGTTTTCTATTAAAACAATAGGCAGAAACTCTCTTTTGGTTGCTTGGTTGGAAGTTTTGTAGACTCCTTTCTGTAATGCACTACTTTTTTCCCATTAAAAACAATGCCAGCCACTGCAGTTGGCTCAGCAGTCTTCTCAGAAAGGAAAGGGAAGAATCATCTAAAGGGATGACTGCGTGTTCTCTTTAGGCTCATGTTAACTTGCCCAGTGCTCTGAGTCAGAGTTTGGTTTCAAACTGGGCTTCAATCACTTAACAGTTTTGTGACCAAACCCTAGTTTCTCAACCTCTCTCAGTCTCAGTTTCCTGATTGCAAAAGTGAAATGTTAGTACAAACCTTGCAGACTTGTTGTGAACTTTAATTAAAGCTATTTGTGGGGGATAGCTTCAAGATGGGGGAGGAATAAGATGGGGAGATCACCTTCCTCCCCACAAATACATCAAAAATACATCTACATGTGGAACAACTCCTAGAGAACACCTACTGAACGCTGGCAGAAGACTTCAGACTTTCCAAAATACAAGAAACTCCCCACGTACCTGGGTAGGGCAAAAGCAAAAAGAAAAAACAGAGACAAGAGAATAGGGATGGGACCAGCACTTCTGGAAGGGAGCTGTGAAGGAGGAAAGGTTTCCACACATTAGGAAGCCCCTTCACTGGTGGAGACGGGGTGGCAGAGGGAAGCTTTGGAGCCACAGAGGAGAGCACAGCAACAGGGGTGCAGAGCGCAAAGCGGAGAGATTCCCGCACAGAGGATCGGTGCCAACCAGCACTCACCAGCCTGAGAGGCTTGTCTGCTCACCCACTGGGGCTGGTGGGGGCTGGGAGCTGAGGCTTGGGCTTCGGAGGTCAGACCCCAGGGAGAGGACTGGGGTTGGCTGCGTGAACACAGCCTGAAGGGGGCTAGTGCACCACAGCTAATAACAAAGGAGTCCTAGAAGAAGTCTGGACCTTCCTAAGAGGCAAGAGAGAATTGTTTTGGGGTGTGCGAGGAGAGGGGATTCAGAGAACCACCTAAATAAGCTCCACAGATGGGCATGAGCCGCAGCTATCAGGCGGACACCAGAGACGGGCACGAAATGCTAACGCTGCTGCTGCAGCCACCAAGAAGCCTATGTGCGAGCACAGGTCACTCTCCACACCTCCCCTCCTGGGAGCCCGTGCAGCCCGCCACTGCCACGGTCCCGTGATCCAGGGACAACTTGCTGGGAGAACACATGGCGCACCTCAGGCTGTTGCAATGTCACACCGGCCTCTGTCACTGCAGGCTCGCCCCACATTCTGTACCCCTCCCTCCCCCCGGCCTGAGAGAGCCAAGCCCCCAAATCAGCTGCTCCTTTAACTTCGTCCTGTCCGAGCGAAGAACAGATGCCCCCAGGTAACCTACATGCAGAGGCGGGACCAAATCCAAAGCTGAACCCCGGGAGCTGTGCGAACAAAGAGAAAGGGAAATCTCTCCCAGCAGCCTCAGGAGCAGTGGATTAAATCTCCACAATCAACTTGATGTACCCTGCATCTGTGTAATACCTGAATAGACAATGAATCATCCCAAAATTGAGGTGGTGGACTTTGGGAGCAACTGCAGACTTGGGGTTTGCTTTCTGCATATAATTTATTTCTGGTTTTATGTTTATCTTAGTTTAGTATTTAGAGCTAATTACCACTGGTAGATTATATTATTGATTTGGTTGCTCTCTTCTTTTATTATTATATATATAATATATATTATATATATATACATTTTTTTCTCTTTTTGTGAGCATGTATGCGTATGGTTCTTTGTGTGATTTTGTCTGAATAGCTTTGCTTTTACCATTTGTCCTAGGGTTCTGTCTGTCCGTTTTTTTTTGTTTTAGTATAGTTTTTAGTGCTTGTTATCATTGGTGGATTTGTTTTTTGGTTTGGTTGCTCTCTTCTTTTCCTTTTTTTATTATGTTTTAATTTTTTTAAAGGATCTCATTCATATTTCACGGAGAAATTAAAACCTTTACAGGCAAGCAAAAGCTAAGAGAATTCAGCACCACCAAACCAGCTTTACAACAAATGCTAAAGGAACTTCTCTAGGCAGGAAACACAAGAGAAGGAAAAGACCTACAATAACAAACCCAAAACAATTAAGAAAATGGTAATAGGAACATACAAATCAATAACTACCTTAAAAGTAAATGGATAAATGCTCCAACCAAAAGCCATAGACTGGCTGAATGGATACAAAAACAAGACCTTATATATGCTGTCTGAAAGAGACCCACTTCAGACCTAAGGACACATACAGACTGAAAGTGAGGAGATGGAAAAAGATATTCCATGCAAATGGAAATCAAAAGAAAGCTGGAGTAGCAATACTCATATCAGACAAAATAGACTTTAAAATAAAGACTATTACAATAGAAAAAGAAGGACAATCAAGGGATCAATCCAAGAAGAAGATATAAAAATGATAAATATTTATGCATCCAACATAAGAGCACCTCAATACATAGGCAAATGCTAACAGCCATAAAAGGGAAAAGCAATAGTAACACAATCATAGTAGGGGACTTTAACACCCCACTTTCACCAATGGACAGATCATCCAAAATGAAAATAATGAAACTCAAGCTTTAAATGACACATTAAACAAGATGGACTTAATTGATATTTATAGGACATTCCATCCAAAAACCACAGAATACACATTCTTCTCAAGTACTCATGGAACATTCTCCAGGATAGATTGTATCTTGGGTCACAAATCAAGCCTTGGTAAATTTAAGAAAATTGAAATTGTATCAAGTATCTTTTCCGACCACAACGCTATGAGACTAGGTATCAATTACAGGGAACAAAAACTGTAAAAAATAAAAACGCATGGAGGCTAAACAATACACTACTAAATAATCAAGAGATCACTGAAGAAATCAGAGAGGAAATAAAAAATATACTGAAAAGGGAATTCCCTTGTGGTGCAGTGGTTAAGAATCTGCCTGCCAATGCAGGGGACATGGGTTCGATCCCTGGTCTGGGAAGATCCCACATGCCGTGGAGCAACTAAGCCCGTGCACCACAGATACTGAGCCTGCGCTCTAGAGCCTGCGAGCCATAACTACTGAAGCC
Source organism: Stenella coeruleoalba (assembly GCF_951394435.1). Taxonomy (NCBI): domain Eukaryota; kingdom Metazoa; phylum Chordata; class Mammalia; order Artiodactyla; family Delphinidae; genus Stenella; species Stenella coeruleoalba. The sequence goes on along the minus strand of NC_137147.1, from coordinate 20,261,128 downwards.
CATGCACCTAGAGCCCATGCTCCGCAACAAGAAGCCACTGCAATGAGAAGCCTGTGCAGCGCAACGAAGACCTGATGCAGCCAAAAAAAAAAAAAAGAATACGTTGAAGCAAATGACAATGAAAACACAATGACCCAAATCCTATGGGATGCAGCAAAAGCAGTTCCAAGAGGGAAGTTTATAGCAATACAATCCTACCTCGAGAAACAAGAAACACCTCAAATAAACAATCTAAACCTATACCTAAAGCAATTAGAGAAAGAAGAACAAAAAAACCCCAAAGTTAGCAGAAGGAAAGAAATCATAAAGATCAGATCAGAAATATATGAAAAAGAAATGAAGGAAACAATAGCAAAGATCAATAAAACTAAAAGCTGTTTCTTTGAGAATATAAACAAAATTGATAAACCATTAGCCAGACTCATCAAGAAAAAAAGGAGAAGACTCAAATCAATAGAATTAGAAATGAAAAAGGAGAAGTAACAACTGACATTGCAGAAATACAAAGGATCATGAGTGATTACTATAAGCAACTCTATGCTAATAATGGACAACCTGGAAGAAATGGAAAACTTCTTATAAAAGTACCACCTTCCAAGACTGAACCAGTAATAAATAGAAAATATAAACAGACCAATCACAAGCACTGAAACTGAAACTGTGATTAAAAATCTTCTAACAAACAAAAGCCTAGGACCAGATGGCTTCACAGGTGAATTCTATCAAACATTTAGAGAAGAGCTAACACCTTTCCTTCTCAAACTCTTCCAAAATATATTAGAGGGAGCAACACATCCAAATTCATTCTATGATGCCACCATCACCCAGATACCAAAACCAGACAAAGATGTCACAAAGAAAGAAAACTACAGACCAATATCACTAATGAACATAGATGCTAAAATCCTCAACAAAATACTAGCAAACAAAATCCAATGGCACATTAAAAGGATCATATGCCATGATCAAGTGGGGTTTATCCCAGGAATGCAAGGATTCTTCAATATATGCAAATCTATCAATGTGATAAACTATATTAACAAATTGAATGAGAAAAACCATATGATCATCTCAATAGATGCAGAAAAAGCTTTTGACAAAATTCAACACCTATTTATGATAAAAACCCTCCAGAAAGCAGGCATAGAGGGAACTTACCTCAACATAATAAAGGCCATATATGACAAACCCACAGCCAACATTGTTCTCAATGGTGAAAAACTGAAACCATTTCCACTAAGATCAGGAACAAGACAAAGTTTTCCACTCTCACCACTATTATTCAACATAGTTTTGGAAGTTTTAGCCACAGCAATCAGAGAAAAAAAAGAAATAAAAGGAATCCAAATTGGAAAGAAGAAGTAAAGCTGTCACTGTTTGCAGGTGACATGATACTATACATAGAGAATCCTAAAGATGCTACCAGAAAACTACTAGAGCTAATCAATGAATTTGGTAAAGTAGCAGGATGTAAAATTAATGCACAGAAATCTCTGGCATTCCTATACACTAATGATGAAAAATCTGAAAGAGAAATTAAGGAAACACTCCCATTTACCACTGCAACTAAAAGAATAAAATATCTAGCAATAAACCTATCTAAGGAGACAAAAGACCTGTATGCAGAAAACTATAAGACACTGATGAAAGAAATTAAAGATGATACAAACAGATGGAGAGATACACCATGTTCCTGGATTGGAAGAATCAGCATTGTGAAAATGACTATACTACCCAAAGCAATCTACAGATTCAATGTAATCCTATTTAACTACCAATGGCATTTTTCAAAGAACGAGAACAAAAAAATTCACAATTTGTATGGAAACACAAAAGACCCTGAATAACCAATGCAATCTCGAGAAAGAAAAATGGAGCTGGAGGAATCAGGCTCCCTGACTTCAGACTATACTACAAACCTACAGTAATCAAGACAGTATAGTACAGGCACAAGAACAGAAATATATATCAATGGTACAGGATAGAAAGCCCAGAGATAAACCCACCCACATATGGTCACCTTATCTTTATGAAGGAGGCAAGAATATGCAATGGAGAAAAGACAACCTCTTCAATAAGTGGTGCTGGGAAAACTGTACAGGTACATGTAAAAGAATGAAATTAGAACACTCTCTAACACCATACACAAAAGTAAACTCAAAATGGATTAAAGACCTAAATGTAAGGCCAGAAACTATCAAACTCTTAGAGGAAAACATAGGCAGAACACTCTATGACATAAATCACAGCAGGATCCTTTTTGACCCACCTCCTAGAGAAATGGAAATAAAAACAAAAATAAACAAATGGGGCCTAATGGAACTTAAAAGCTTTTGCACAGCAAAGGAAACCATAAATAAGACGAAAAGACAACCCTCAGAATGGGAATAAATATTTGCAAACGAAGCAACTGACAAAGGATTAATCTCCAAAATATACAGGCAGCTCAATAGCAAAAAAGCAAACAACCCAATCCAAAAATGGGCAGAAGACCTAATTAGATATTTCTCCAAAGAAGATATATAGATTGCCCACAAACACATGAAAGGAGGCTCAACATTACTAATCATTAGAGAAATGCAAATCAAAACTATAATGAGGTATTATCTCACACCTGTCAGAATGGCCATCATCAAAAAATCTAGAAACAATAAATGCTGGAGAGGGTGGGGAGAAAAGGGAACCCTCTTGCACTGTTGGTGGGAACGTAAATTGATACAGCCACTATGGAGAACAGTATGGAAGTTCCTTAAAAAACTAAAAATAGAACTACCATACGACCCCACAATCCCACTACTGGGCATATACCCTGAGACAACCATAATTCAAAAAGATTCATGTACCATATTGTTCACTGCAGCTCTATTTACAATAGACAGGACATGGATGCAACCTAAGTGGCCATTGACAGATGAATGGATAAAGAAGATGTGGCACATATATACAATGGAATATTAGCCATAAAAAGAAATGAAACTGAGTTATTTGTAGTGAGGTAGATGGACCTAGAGACTGTCATACAGAGTGAAATAAGTCAGAAAGAGAAAAACAAATACCATATGCTAACACATATATGGAATGTAAAAAAAAAAAAAAAAAAAGGTTCTGAAGAACCTAGTGGCAGGACAGGAATAAAGATGCAGACATAGAGAATGGGCTTGACTACACGGGGAGGGAACGGGTAAGCTAGGACGAAGTGAGAGAGTGGCACAGACACATATACACTACTAAATGTAAAATAGATAACTAGTGGGAAGAAGTTGCATAGCACAGGGAGATCAGCTCAGTGCTTTGTGTCCACCTAGAGGAGTGAGATAGGGACGGTGGGAGGGAGATGCAAGAGAGAGGAGATATGGGGATATATGTATATGTATAGCTGATTCACTTTGTTATACAGCAGAAACTAACACACGATTCTAAAGCAATTATACTCCAATAAAGATTTATTTTAAAAAAATAAATAAAATCAGAACTAATTTAATCCTAAAAAAAAAAGCTATTTGCAGAGCTAAAAAGATACTTTGAAAAGTTTGTTAACAATTATATTGAAGTGGGAAATTTATTTACACAAAACCTAGAACTCATAAAGAAAAACTTTGTGTGTGGTATACTTTTTAACTTTGCAGAGCTTCAATTTCTAAAACAAGAATATATTTGAAACATTTAACAGAAGGCTAATATTTTAAATACACCAAAGCATTTTATGAAATACTGAGGAAAAGGCCAAGAACCCAATTAAAAATTGAGAATGGACATACAGATGTAGCTCCAAGAAAACAAAATATAAATGATATATAAATAGATATATATATACACATATAAATTTATGGTTAAGGTTCATTATAATGCATAATTTAAAAATAAATAGAAATAATAATGTGATATGTTTTCACTTTTCAAAAAGCAAAATCTAAGAAAGAAAAAAGAAGTTACAGCATATACTGTATCAGTGACAGTCCAGTGGTTCAGGTTCTTGGTTGACAGAAGTGTAAATTAGTGTGACCTCATTGGAGAATAATTTGAAATTAGGTATTAAATTTAAAATAAACATTCTTTTACTCAGCAATTTAAGCTCTAGGAATGTATATTACTGATAAATTTGTGCCTCTATAAATATTTTTTGCAGCATTATTTGTAGCAGGAAAAGACCAAAAACAAGCTGTATTTACCTTAGGAAGGCATTCACTCAATAACAACATATATGTTGTCATTACATGTATATACATACACACACATATATATTATATATAGATTAATTTATGTTCTGAAAACAAGGAATTTTTATATATTGCTGTGGAAAGACATAAAGATAATTGTTAAATAAAAAATAAAATATATGGAAGACTGTAAAATATACTTCAGTTACGTAAATAATTATATAAGAATATGCATATTTGTAGACAAATTATATTGAAATAAAAGAAATTGGAGGTTTATCTGCAAATATTTGCCTCTGAAAGAAGAAACTGGGGTCCTGGGATGAGAAAGAAACATACTTTTTCATTGTATACACTTTATACAGCTTGATTTATGAAGTATATACATACATTGTTTTTAAATTTAAAGTATAGTTACTTAAAATGAGAATTTCACAGGGCACTTATTTAGTTTATCTCATTTAATGCTGTATCACTATTACCTGGAGGTTAGCCTAGCACATAGTAAACATTCAATATTGTTGAATGAATCCACACTTAAAAATTACAAAAGAAAGTTAGGATTCCTACTACATACCTCCAGCCCAGATTATTCTCTTGAGTTCTAGAAATGCACCTCTACCCGAATGTCCCATAGCTACCTCATACTCAGCACATTCAAAACCTGCATCCATAGTCACCTCTCCTCTAATATCCTCCTCATCTTTTAAACTCCATCTTACTTAATAGTATTACCATCCACTGAAAACAGCAGCCAAGATTTTGATCCCTTTTATCATTAATGTTATTGACATTGACTTAGTTCACTTAAGCTATTGCAATAGAATCTTTCCTCTCTTCTTTGCAATATAGATTTATACAGCTGGAGGGAGGTTTCTGAAGTGCAATTATCATCATATAACTCCTGAGTTTACAACTCTTTCACGATCTCCCACTACCTGCAGGATAAAGACCCAAGTGCTGCATATGGCCTATGTGGTGTTCCATGTTGATGTCCTTCCCAACTGTGCAGTCTTACCTATGAGCACTCCTACAAACACTGAACTACTTTTATTCTACTTGTGACATGTTATTTCATGCCTATATGCCTGTAGACACTCCTCCCTCTGGCTAAATTACCCACTCTCTGTTTTTATCTTAGAATATACTATCTCAACTCAATGTACAGTAGAGGTGTTGTGTCTTTTGAGAAGACATTAGTCAGACCAGCTATTCTCATATTCCCAAATGCGCTTCTATTACTACACTTACAAAACAATGAGATAACTCTCTGCATGTCTGGTTCTTCACTAGACTATCATTTAGGGTGTTGAGTAATAATAGTACTGAGCTGAAAGAAAATACGGAGGTCACTGTAGGTAAACATCAGGTGGGCAAAGTTGGAACTGATGGAATAAAAGCCATAACTTACAAAAAGGAGCTAAAATTTATTTTCTATTATATGCAAGTCATTGTGACTTTCCCAAAAACTTCCCAAATTTTTGTTAATAATATCTTTATTAAACTCTCCTGAAATTACCCATTTTGACAGAGCCATCTCTTTTCTGCCAGCCCCCTGACTGAAATGCAATCTCATTCAAAATTGATGATTGTGAGTTCATATTCATAGTAATTACTAAGCTGTGTTAAATTACTAATGTGTGTTTTCCCAATAGTTCCTGTTAAAAATAAAGTAATTGAGCGTGTACCCTCAGTTACTTTTTTTTGTATGAGAGATTTTGTAAGAACTAGTTTATAAGGCAATTCACACTTCTGAGGACAATTTTGTGAAAAGTTGTTACTCATATTCTGGCACACAGGTTAAATCTTATGGAGAAACTACTTCATCTTTCCCCTCACTTCTTATAGTCTCTGCCCTTTGCTCTAATCCTCTTCTCCTGCCCTCAAGAAACCCACATCTTTATGTATCTATAAGCATAGAATTATTCATCAATGTATTCATTTAAAACTATTTTCCCCATCTAATTTACATTATTGGCTATAAGGATTGAGATCATTTATCAGAATTCAGTCTCCTTTGTGTAAGGCTAATATCAAGAAAATTCCAAAAAGAAACAATTCTTTCAAATTCAACATTTCTGTTAATGCTCAAAACCTGCTAATATTTGATGGGAATTATTGATATAGAAATGAAGAAGGAAATTTTTCATCTATATTGATTACTAGTCAAACTATAATTATACAACCAATTTTAACCAAAGAACTTTTATTGTTCCTGTCAGTTCTAGGTGAGAATAACTTTGATTTTGTGACTTATTTAGTTGATAATGTTGAAATATGGAAAACTAATGCTAAAATGATAACACTTTAAATTAGCAAAAATAGAATTAAAAAAGAGAAACTATTCTATGTAATAAAAAGAACTAATTAGATTTGTTTCTTTAATGGAAGAAAATTAATATCAGTTGAGCACAATATACTAGATATTGTTTAGTATTTTCATGTAGCATTTCATTTAATCTCCACAGCAATTTTCTGAAAAAGTATTACTATTTTTCTTTTGTTGTTGAAGAAATGATGGCTCAGAGAGATTTTGAATCTTGACAACCATAGTGGGCAGGTCAGTATTCAAATCTCAGACTCTAGATGTATTTGTTACTGTAGCATTACTACCTGCTGTAATATCTCCCAAATCCTGATTTTTTTTCCTTTTTTTAAGACTGGGATATTTCTCTTTATCAACCTGTCTAGCTATTTAAACTAGCTATGTATGTATGTATGTATGTATGTATGGAAAAGGGTCTGAAATGGTATTTATCTATTGTTAATCATGGATAGCTTAGATAGTAGGTTTCAAATGACATTAAAAATACTGTTCTTTATTCTGGTCTGTACTGATTCTTTTAAAAAATGAGCAGTTATTACTTTTATAATTTCTGTTCTAATATAACTAAAGAACATACTGCTTCTATAAGTATTTAGAAGGTCCCATGCTTCAGCTTATGTCAAATCATGGATTTATCCATCCTATTGTGGGTTTTTTTTTCAATTTTATTGAGATATAATTGACATATAACGTTGTATTGTCCAAGGTGCACAACACAATTTGATATATGTACATACTGCAAAATGATTACCACAGTAAGTTGACATCCATTACCTCACAGTTATAAATTATTTTTTTTGTAATGTGTACTTTTAAGATTTACTCAATTAGTAACTTTCAAATATGTGATACAATATTGTTAACTATAGTCACCATGTTGTACATTACATTCACCAGAACATATTTATCTTATAACTAGAAGTTTTTATCTTTTGACTACCTTCACCCATTTTCCGCAACCCTACCCTCCACGTCTGGCAACCATCAATCTGTTTCCTGTATCTATAAATTTGGTTTTGTTAGATTCCACATATAAATGAGGTAATGAGGTGTTTGTCTTTTTCTGTCTGACTTATTTCACTAGCATAATGCCCTCAAGGATGATCCATGCTGTCATGAATGGCAGGATTTCCTTCTTTTACAGCTGAATAATATTCCTTTATTATTCACAGGTTTTTCATCCATTCATGCATCAGTGGGCAATTCGGTTGTTTCCATATCTTGGCTATTATAAATAATGCTGTAACTAACATGGGGGTGCATACATCTTTTTGAGTTAATGTCTTTGTTTTCTTTGTTACCCTAAGTGGAACTGCTGGATCATATGATAGTTTTATTTTTAATTTTTTGAGGAAGCTCCATATTGTTTTTTTGTAGTGGTGGCACCAATTTACATTCACACCAACAGCGCACATGGGTTCCTTTTTCTTCATATGCTCACCATCACTGGTAATTTCTTGTTTTTTTGTTTTTTTTTTTTTTTTTTTGGTATAAGAGCCAGTCTACCAACTGTGAATTTGTATTTGCATTTCCCTGATGATTAGTGATGCTGAGTACCCATACCTTTTGACCATCTGTATGTCCTCTTTGGAAAAATGTCTATTTAGGTCCTCTGTCCATTTTTTAATTGCTTTTTGTTGTTGTTATTGTTTTTGTTTGTTTTTGCTGTTGAGTTGGATGAGTGCTTTATATATTTTGAATATTAACCTCTTATCAGATATATGATTTGCAAGTAGTTTTTCCCATTCTGTAGGTTGCCTTATCATTTTGTTCATGGTTTCCTTTGCTGTGCAAAAGATCTTTAGTTTGATTTAGTTCCACTTGTTTATTTTTCCTTTTGTTGTCTTTGCTTTTGGTGTCAATGTCCAATCCTGGTAGGTTGACTGTAGTTTTTTGTCTTGCTGATACTGTAAGTACAATTGAGGTGGGGGTGAGAAAAAAGCAAGCTGCTGCCAATTCCATGCAGTCATGCAAGATCCCCCAAAGGGGGCTCTGCTCTATTTAACATGTGGCTGCAAGGTCACCTGGGACATCAACATCAGTTGGCACAAAGGGATGAGAGTGAGATAGGAGGAGAGAAGGCTCAGTTGAGAGGTTTTATGGGCCAGGCTTGACAGTGGTGCATGTCAAACCCACACACATTCTCTTGGCTAGAATTCAGTCATAGTAATATTTAAATAAAAGAAGGCCTGAAAAATAAGTCTAGGTGTGTGCCCACTGGAAAAGGGAAATGGATGCCGTGAACAACTAACTAGTTTCTGCAGTAAAAAACTGGGTGCTCTTTACTAAAATTCAATTATAATAGCCTCTCATCCTCTTGTAAATTACTAACTTTCCCAATAAACCATCAATTACATTAACATGTACTAGGCTAGGTCTATAGGACTGTGCCAGGATTAGGGTTTTTAAAAGTTTCCATGACTGCTTTATTTTTGGGGGAAGAGTCTCACTAATGATATGGATCAGCTGCTTACCATCACATGAACTTCCTCTAAGGATGCAATAATGACTAGCAACATTTCCAAGTTTATCTATTACTTGTACTTTTTCAATTAAATCTATGAGAAAGCTATCTAGGAAACTCTGACATATTTCTACCCCCAACCCTCAGCCTAAGAATTTAATTTGTCTTAAGTATTAAAAAAATGTTAATCATTCCCCTAACCTATTTCAACAGCTTACTAGAATGAATATGTTGGATAAAAATACCTTAATTGCTACCTTTTTCATACTCCACAGTGTCTATCATGAATATGCGAATCACTGTTTAAAAAAAAAGAAAAGCACTTGGCACAGTCCCTTTCAATGAAAACACCAACAGCCCAGCCTCATTAAATACACTTCTTATCTCATTTGTAATACAAACATACATTTTTATCACAAGGGAAAAATATCATATATAAAAATAGTAATTGATTTGCTGAAATTCTTGATCCTACTAGATTTAATAAAATTTTAGATATACTGGATATTTTCCATATAAGTAATAATGATTTAACTTTTTGACAAATTAAATTTTCAAATATGCCCATAAAAGGAAATATTAATAAACAAATATCCTAGCATTCAGATTCATGATTTGGGCTTAGGATCTGAAAATGGATCCAGAATTAAACAGGTGTTAAGGAATTTGATTCAAAATTTCTGAAATAAGCTTCTACAACATCTGGGGCTTTTTTTTTTTTTCCTAGTAATAACTGACCAGGGTAAATATGGTTTGGCCAAACATCTGCTTGGTTAACCCCAGAACTGAATAGGTTTCATCTTACAGCCATACTTTTCCAGTCAAAGATAATAATGAATCAACCATAAAAAACAAACTACCTATTGTGTTTAACTTCCTAATCCTCAGAAAGCAAATATATAATTCTTTTTACAATTTTCTGATCTTAAATACCTTTTTTTGGTAAGAATTGCCTTACATCAACTTGCTGTGGTCCACTTGGTAGAAATACTTATTTCAAAGTCCATTTCAATGAAAGCGAAATATGAAAAATGTTCAAATCTTTGTATCTAAACTCTTAAAATCTGCTTTGAAGAATAAAAAACGGGCAAGTTACAACAACTGCACGAATATCAATTATCACACAGTTGAATATATATGCACATTTTACTTGGTTTACATCATCCTAGAGAAGCAGAAATTGCTTCATCATGAACAGAATTTTTTTCATAATAGAACGTTTATCACTTATATGATACAAGCCCTTTCAGAGCAGACTGAGCACATTGTTATTGACAACTGAACAGTGACTTTTGAAAGGACTAAAACTGAAGGTCATTTTTGCTTTTCTCATTTTCTAAGACTTCACAAAAGCACAGAAAATTTCTGGCATTATTTTTTCCTATTATATGTATAGACATTAAGTCAGAAAGGTAATGGTTTAATCTGTTATATGAGCTTCACTCTTGAATAAAATTATAGCATCCTTTCATTATGTTTTATTTTTCAATGACCAACAAATAATAGAGGGCTTGACTGATTCCTGAATGTACATTAGTTTTTATAACTATCTAAATAGATGTCAGCAAACTATGGTCCATGGGCCAAATATGGCTGTCTACCTGTTTTTGCCATCTAAAGCAAAATGGAACCATTTAAAAGCTCATTTAAAAGCTACATCATAGTTTGTCACAAAGCATAACACCTTTCATCTTTTTATTTCAGAAAAAGAGGGTTCAGTAGGGTACACGGAAATATGTGCTCTACAACCAGTAGAATGTGCATGGCACTGTGTGGCCAGATGATATGATTAAGAATGCGTTTGCATTTTACAGAAGCATTCCTTGCTAAGTCTCAACATTAACCTGGTAATTAGTTCCTCACATCTTCAACTTCTGAATGCCTGAGGAAAAGTAAGGAGGAGAGGACATGAAAGGAAATAAAGCCCTATAGATTACATCTGAAATGATTTATAGAAATAATATAAACATTATATTATCTAATACACTGAGCACATTCCAGGTGGTTATATTTTGCTTTTGGTTTACAAAAAATTACTGATTTGGTATAAAGGATGTTCGTTTTATGACAGCAACAACTTGATACCCTTTCTTAGGGGAATGTGTAGCATATTTCATCTGAGAAACATGTATGAATTTTATAACAGTGTCAGTAGTGACACAGGAAGATGGCTAAGCAAAATCAAAAAAGATAACACAAATATATAGGTGTCTGAACAAACTGCAAAGCTCATTACTTCTGTGGTTCTCTGATGTGGCTTAAATATGTTCATCCATCACTGAAGCCTATAGAACTTCCAGTGTTAATTTAGACTTGCTGACAGTTGTGTGGGAGGAATGGTGTCAAAAATACAGCCATATATTTTGCACCCCTTAGTTAAATGTCACTCACAGTTTCTAACACGAGCCTTTTATTGACTGAGATTTTACCTCAGAGGTGAAGATTGGCAGCCCAGAAAGCCTGGTTGTTTTGGATTGGTTATGTGTTTGACGCAGAGTCAAATAAATGCCCAAGTCAATCTAGAGATTTCCAAATGCCTTTGAATTTTCAGGGTGTAAATAAAGCTTTGCCTTTGAAAGGACAGCAAACAACTCCATGTTGCAAGATCTGCATCTATGTCATTAGAAGCACCATTTTTCAAACGGTTCCCAGGTAGAAGATTTAAAAAAAAAAAAAAGTGAATCCTGGCCAACATTCTGACATGTTTTTTCCTCAGGGATTTAGAACAAAATTGTCACCATTAGTTTACAATGTGAATTGATGCCTCTGGATATTTTTAGGAAAGAAAAACTTTAAAACAAGTGAGGTATTATATCCATCTAAAAAAGCTGCAGTCCAAAGGCATTATGCTTTGTGACAAACTGTGATGTGGCTTTTGAATAAGTGACTCCCAATTTTCAGTTATCACTCTTCTTGCTATTATATATGCTGGGAATTGTGGGTAAATTTTCTGTAAAGAACACTGCTTATCATATTAGTACCCATGGTGAATGCAAACTAATGACTCATCTTTACATTTTAAACATAAACTGTCTTAAAAATTTACATGTAAAAGTCAAAAAAATAAAGTTCTGAAAAATCTGGCTTACATCGTATCTTGTTACCATCAAAAAGTGGATGTGGGGCTTCCCTGGTGGCGCAGTGGTTGAGAGTCCGCCTGCCGATGCAGGGGACACAGGTTCGTGTCCCGGTCGGGGAGGATCCCACATGCCACGGAGCGGCTGGGCCCGTGAGCCATGGCCACTGAGCCTGCGCGTCCGGCGCCTGTGCTCCGCAACGAGAGAGGCCACAACAGTGAGAGGCCCCCGTACCGCAAAAAAAAAAAAAAGTGGATGTGAAAAGAGTAGATATCTACTAGAAAGTATGTCTTTTGAATACATTCAAAATTGATACATCCAAAAATAAAATAAAACATTATTCAATAACATGATTCTAATGAGTTTATTATTTTATCTAGTTTATTTTAATGAAACTGCACTCATAGGCTTTTTGTTTTTTAACACTTGGTAAATGATTCCCAGCTGAATTATGAAAGCCCAGCTTTAACTTCTGTTACTCAACAGAATGATGTTGTGGTGGTGGTGATAACTATGAGACGGAAGCTACTACTACTACTAAAAGCATCAACTAACCCATTTTTGAGGGCTTACTATATGCTTGACCCGGTTCTACATAAATACTATTAATATCCCTAATATAAGTACTATGAATAGCCCCATTTTACAGATGACAACATAGATATTTAGAAAAGCTAAGGAGTGTTGCTAAGATTACACACTAGGAAATGGTACAGATATAAAGAATGACATGATCTGGCTAATCCAACATCTTGCATAACAGTTATCAATTCACACTTTCCATGGATTTTAATACTCAAATGTTTTGGACTTACTGTAAAAGCATACACCAACATTTTATTTATAATTATACATTATTGATAGAAGAAGACCCAGGAGAAAGAACGTCTCAGATTTATCAAGCATACTAGTCATTAATATTTTGAATTTCCCTAATACAACTGGGTTTGGATGTTGGACTAGAGGAGGTGATGAGTCCCAACTTCACCTCTTATTAGCTTTGGGACATTAATTAATCTCTTTGAATAAATTTCCCCTCTTTCATGTAAGAATAATGAAAACACCCACATCACACTCCTGTGAGAATTAAAGAAGAAATGTAATTAGAATGACCCTGGTAAGGTGTAAAGTGCATAAAATTACAAGTTACTGTTGTAGACACAAAAATATCATATACATATGCTATATAATAGGAAACATCCTACCAATAAATGCATGTTTTATGCATGCACATATCAGTTTTTACTTTTTGATATCCTTCAGTGTTTCTTATTATAGAATCAGGTCCTAGAATCTGGAAATATCTTAGTCTCACTGCTATAGGTATTGAAGACAAGTTACTTAGCATTACTTGGTTGCATTCTGACAGAGTACAGCATGGTGACTATAATTAACAATACTGTATTATATACTTGAGAATTGTTGAGAGTAGAACTTAATGGCTATTACCACACACATGCACACACGCGTGCACACACACACACATGTAATTATGTGAGAGGTTGGAGGTGTTAATTAACCTTATTGTGTTACAGAACCTTCCTGAGGACTTTCAGGGAAGAGGTTTTAAAGGCAGTGTGAGGGTGAGCACCACAGAGTACCTGATCAGCTTGTGCTCAATTCTCAGGTGAAGTTTTGAGCATCATCAACCTTCTGGTTTCAACTGGTCTGGGGTCTCTGTCTTTGCAGAAAATAGTTTTCATCTGGTAGGGGCCTGCTTTCTATAAAAACAACGTAGGAATGTGTGTCAGGCCTTTATCTATATCTTTTAGGGAACTGGGAGTTCAGTGATTCTCCTATGTGGCAGATTTATAGTCTAAATTATTACCAGTTTTCCAGCCCAACATCTATTCTTTGTTTCTACATCTTCAAATTTCCTTAATCATTAACTCTTGAGCCAGGCTTTTGAGACTCTGGGGAGGCCTGGGAGGCTGAACCCAAAGATTTTTGCTTCAAAAGACTGGGATACTGGGGCTTATATATGGTTTCAATCCCCCCTTTTCTTTTATACTCCTCAATCTTGAAGGGAACAGGTTCACTACCAGAAAGAGAATAACTTTTTTGGATAGAGTTGTTAATCATAAACTTGGCAGAGGAACTCGGTTTTAGGGTGACTCAGATTCAACTGTGGTAATCACTTTGCAGTATACACATGATCAAATCATCACATTGCTCACCTTAAACTTATGTATGTTATATGTCAACAATATCTCAATAAAACTGGAAAAAAATAAGGTAAACATGGGAGAAATAACTTGACTGGCACATCCTGGGCCATATGCCCACCACTGAGTATAACCACTATGGACACCCAATCCCTTGGCCAAGGGCAATACAGATGCTGGGCAGACTAGCATTACAGCCACTTCAAAACACAAGCAAACTCAACACACCACTGGGAAATGAATTATAATAATATATGTGTATACTAAATGAATGTTAGACAAAAGAAAAAAGAAAAAAAATTAACACATGAAGTCTAGGATAATCCATTTTTATAATAAATAAGAGAGCATAGTTTAAAAAAATTCTCAAATTTTGTAAACAAATCTGCTTTGAAAAAAATTACTGGAAGAAGATTCAATTAAGAGAAAGAAATTCAGCAGAATACTGCAAGATGTATGAAAGTAAGGCCAATAAAATAACTTAAGAAAGTTTACTATTGTTTAAAAAGTCAAGGGTAAAATAAAAGAAAAAAATCACCATCAAAACATCCAGAACTAAGTCGTTAGACAATATTAACACAAGCTGAGGTAAGAGGGTAGGGCAACAAGGGATATCAGATTCAGTTAAAGTACCAGTCTTATTAGGGGAGGACATACTCATTGATGAATGTAAGAAATCGAGATGGCTTAATAAATATGAGTACAGGCAGTAAGTAAACAGCACTTAACATAAGAAATAGAAAATATCATTTTTACATTAGCAGAAAATATAATGTAAGCAAATGGAGGAAAGGAGAAAAGAATGTATAAAAAAGTACAAGAAATTGAATTCATGAAATAAGATGGCAAAGGATTTCTAATATGTCAGTAACTTCAGTAAATATAAAGTTCACAATAGGCATCAGAGAATCTCAATTTGATTTAAAATAAAATCTAAGAAATCTTAACAAAAAATATATTCCATTAGAAGGAAATATAAAGAGAAGAAAACATTTATACCAGGCAACTGGGAAAGGAAGGAAGGAAGGCAGGAAGAAAAAGAAAGAAGGGAGAGAAAGAGCAAGAAAGGAAAAAAGAAAGAAGGAAATTTTAGTGGCATTTTAACATCCGGGAAAATAGAAATCAAGGCAAAAAATAACATGAGAGACGGCAATACACTGCTAAGTGGAAAATATAGCAAGAATATACAACCCTCTAGGCCACATATTGATATAAATCCAAAATATAGCATCAAATGGATAGCAGCCAGAATTGAAGAGAAATACTCAACAGTTGTGTCTAGAAATTCTAGAATTTCCCTTTAATGAAGTGATAGATTAAGCAGAAAAACAGAGTTAAACAGAATCTGAATAATATAAGTTATCAACCTGATAAAGATTATACCTCTACAAAGATTACTTAAAAACAATGCAAATAAAATATATTCTGAAAAAATGGAAATGTAGTCCATGTTCTTGGGTGGAACAGCTCATTATAAATCTTTCATTTACTCCCAGATTAATCCATACATTAAATGAAATGAGGAAATAAACAAGGCTACCAAATTAAAATAGGCAAAAGCTATCTTTGCAGAGCTTGCTATACCAAGGGAGTTGGCCACCACCCTCACTTGCCTTTCCGCAGAGACTCAAAACAAAGGCAGGCAGAAGAGTGAGAAAGCTTTACAAGGGAAGGTTTAGGTGTGCCCTAATTAGAGGCTGGTGATGTGGAGAAACTGCAGGCAGGCTTAACAGAAGCAGATCTTATGTGATTGTTTAGGGGTGCACGTTTGACTTTCTCTGGTTGGTCCTAAGTTGGAAGTGGGGACAAAAATTAGGAAAGTTATCAGTTATTAATCAAGTCCTGGCTGTTTTGGGCCTATTGTTCCAGGAGTTATTGTTTGGTTTCCTTGATTGTTTGCTAGACATAGTGGTCTGACTTCTCATAAATCTAACTTATAGATAATAGGCTGGCTTCTTGGGCTGATTACTGTAGATAATGGGTTCATTTCCCGGGCTGGTTACTGCAGATTATGGGTCAGAATTCTATTTTTATATATGATCTGGACATTATTTTTATATTCAGTCTTTCACAATCAAAATCAACGATTCTGGTGGATTTTGGGGGAGAGCTTAACAAATTCATTTAAAAATTTGTATTGAAGAATTAAGGACCATAGAGGGCTTATTTACCTTTGAAAATGGAGAAAAGAAAGCTTTATGGTAAAATACATACTCAAAGTCTTATTAATAAAAACAGTATGTTAATGACACAGTAGGACTTAAATAAACCTATGCAATAAAATAGTTATTTCAAAAGGAGTTTCTTACCTATTTGGGAACTTAACCTCTGTGATTAAAATGACACCACAAACTGGTAAAGGACAAACAGTTTAGCAGATGGCACTGGGAAAATAGCTTCACTAAGGAGAAAATAAAACTGAACCCTATCTGTAAGGATAGAAATATCAAAGGCAAATCTAAAAACTTAACAGACAACCACAAGGGAAAATATATTTTTATATAAAACTACAAGAGTACAAATTATAAATGAAATAAAGATAACACCAAAATTAATTCTCTGAGTGAAGGACAAAAGAGCAATTCTAATAAATGTAAGATTAAGAGAAGATACTTGAAATTTCTAATTAAAAAACAATAATGGATAAACTATAAAATTTGCCAGGTTATCAAAAAGAAAATAACAGGGATCCAAATAGAAAAATGAACAAAGAACATGAAGAAGCACTTTATAGAAAAGCCCAAAGACAAGGAAGCATGTCAATAGATACTCAATTTCATCAGAAAATTAAATAAAATTAAAACAGCAAGATATCTGTCTCACCTAGCAAGTTGGCAAAGATTAGAGAGTGTATCTGCCAAGTGTTGGTGGGCATATAGACACCTGTATTGGGTTGGTCAAAAAGTTCATTCGGGTTTTTCTGTAAAATCTTATGGAAAAACCCAAACGAACTTTTTGGCCAACTCACTACTACTGAGGTGAGTGTAGACTGGTGCAGCCATTCTGAAGAGTAATCTGGCAGTGCTTACTCAAAGTCAACATGTATGTATACATACCCTCTGATGCACCAATCTCCTTTCCAAAAGTATACCCCAGAGAAATGTTTGCAAAAGAACACAGTCATATAAGGATGTTCATCACAGTGTTGTTTACAAAGACAAGAGTTGGAGGTAATTTAGATAGCCATCACTCAGGGAATGATAAATAAAACATAGTAGGTATCTGCTGTGGAATACTACACAGCGGTAAAATGAATATACTAAATGTGTACACAACAACATGGAAAAAGCATAATGCTGAGTGAAATAATAAACAGAATGAATGTATAAAAACACACACCATGATATTATTTTATAAGAACACATATGAATAAAATCAAGCACACTAAACATGTTAGAATGGTTGCACATGGGATAAGAGTAAGGATGAGTATAAAAGAAATGAATAAATTAATAAATGGAATAAGAGAGACCTAATGCAAGCTAGTGATGAGTGTTTTATTAACTAAGGATCTATAATAACTCAGACTTATGCACTTGAGGACAAATAAAAAAATGTATACGAACTGAAAGGATTTATTCTGAAAATCGCAAATTACTGAAAGATTCTAATAAGAGGGGGGTGCAGTCAGAGTATGGGTGCCAGCAATGTCATTAGGAGCTCTGAAGACATCACAGGAATGCACAATACCAGAGCGTATACAAGAGGAAGGTAGGGAGTTATAACCAAACACATAATGTTGTAGGGATGTGATGGGAAGACACATTTTTCAGAAAGCAAAAAGACAAAACAGTAAAGACAAACAAACAAAACAAACAAAAAAACAGATCATATTGCCTGGTTTACTTCAGTCATCATCCAAACTGATAATCAATGGATGGTTGAGCAAGGGGGTTCCAGGCTGTTTCCATGTTCCCTCTGAGATCCTTTCAGATTGTGAATCATCTCGGTTTAGCTGGTGACTCATTCACAGCCAGATTATCAAAATAGTCCTTAGGTCTTTGCAGAAACAGACAGATTTTATGAGGAGCTTTTTTTGTTTTTTAAACTTTCTTTTCTAGAAATTTAGGAAAAATTATGTATTCACTTCTGAGCTATTTAGAAATGAAATGCAGATTTTTTAACAACTGCACCTGCTTCATTTTAATATTGTCTGCCAACAAATGCATACCTCATTTCATTCTTAGTTCCATCAATATCTATTAACTGTTTGGGCCTGACACTGTGCTGGTGCTAAAAATATGATAATGAAAAAGTTATGGTTTCTTTCCTTGAGGAACTCACAGATATAAATATTTTTCATGCACAGTTAGAGCC
The DNA here is from genome assembly GCF_951394435.1 of Stenella coeruleoalba. Lineage (NCBI taxonomy): Eukaryota > Metazoa > Chordata > Mammalia > Artiodactyla > Delphinidae > Stenella > Stenella coeruleoalba. Next base: position 20,242,622 of record NC_137147.1, on the reverse strand, counting down.
AAAATTGTAAATAGAGAAAAAAAAAAAGGGAAATCTCAGTACCAGGTGAGGTGAAGGGACTAAGTAGATTGAATAAGATGTGCAAAAACAGAAGTTTGAAAAATTTGGTTTGTTTGGAATGTTGAGAATTTTTTCTAGCAAGAGGGATTGAGTAAGAAAGGGGTGTGGTTAATGCAGTTGATATTGGGTTATAAATGGTTCTGGATGCCATCATCATGGATTTCAATCTCACCAGAAGAAAATGGAGGAAATCGCTCAGGTTTTATGCAGAGTGCCAGGATCCATGCTGCATTTTGAACAATAACCCTGGCAATGAACCTTTCTAGGCTGAGAATTAGGGTATAGTATAAATATGGGCAGAGGGCCAAATAATAAGTACATTTTATCTCTAGACAGAAATAGACTCCTATTATTCCTTCACTCACCCCAAATACTCATTAACACATTCCTTTTAAAACTGTGTGTTTTGAAGTCTACTCATGTCTCATGGCCTTATTCCAAATTCTAAATATTTACCAAACCACCCTACTGAATATGAGGCTTATTTTTCTGCTCATCTATTACAGGAGTTGTTTCTGTTCTGACTCTTTTATTTGATATTTTTGTGTCAGTTCTGAAAAAGTTCAATCAAGAGTTAGGCTCTTGTGTTTGTTGTACAAAACCATTTTACCCTGGGGGATGGCAAGGAGAAAGTTAAAGGGCTGGGGCTCTCTGGCAAATGGTTTTATTCCTCTTCCTCTAATTTCTGCATTTTGCATTAAAAAACAGAGGGAGGAAGAGGAAGAACAAAGATCGATGGCTCAACATTTTGGAAGAATATCTTGGAACTGTGAAATATGACAAAGTGTGTTGAAGTAGAAAAACTGAGATATGTTATTTTTTTGTGCAGGTTAATTTTGTGGTATGCCTAAAAGTCCTGGAAATCTTTTTGTTGTTGTTGTTACATCTAAGTTCAGCTAGATTATTTTAGTTTTCTTTCTTTTTAGAAAGAATGTATATTATTTTTACTTCTGTGTCCACCCTCACAGTCAGCTGTAACTTGTTATTCAGATTTAGACTGTGATTTGATGCCACCAGTCTGCCATACATTTTTTTAAATAGTTTTGAATAAGAATTCATCAATAAGAATACATACATATTTTATAGGCACTGTTCCAAGAACTTCTGGTGCTGCTTATTTGTTCAATATACCAATATTACTAGATGATAAAGATACCATATAGTAGACAGGTTATGGTACAAAATATTGATCATTTACTGCCACAATTATTATGTATTTTTATTAAAATAAGTTTATTTTAGAAATGTTGGGAAATTCATAAGATATAAAACCATTATGAATAATCTATTCCTTCCTTTCTGGCAATACCTTTTGTATAAATCATCCTGTCTTGGTTTTATGTATTCATATATCTTGCAAAGTAAAATTTTATTTCACTTACCAATATCATAGACATTTTCTCATATTATTAAAAAAACTCTTAAAATCATACTTTTTATGGATACAGATTATTCTTTAATAATGGATGCTCTCATTTGAAAAACTTTATAGCATAGAGACTATGAACCTGAGCCTCAGGGTCAGATTGCCTGAGCTTTAACCACTGCTTTACCATTATTGACATGTGAACTGGAGCAAATTCATTAACTTCTCATTCTCTCAGTTCTCATATAAGAAAACTGGGAATAAAAACAATACCTACTTCATAGGATTGTTTTTCTAGTTAGATGATTTTACATATGTAGAGTGATTTAAACAATGCCTGCAACATGATACGTACTATTTAAATACTGGATAACATTATTACCATTTATATTTAAACTCCCATATTGTGATACATTTGAATTGTTTCCAACTTTATGAACCTTTGAATAATGATATGCTCAACAAATTTGAATATAAATCTTTCTAAGAATATCATGGTCAAAGGATTTGTGATTTTTATATATAATGCAAAATTGCCTTCTAAAAAAGTTATAAAATTTATCTACCATCTGTCAGCTTGCAAGAGACTACTTGACAAGCACTAAGAGGCTTCATAATAAACTAGAATGCATTTGATTGGTAGAAAAATTAAATATTTTTTTATTGGTAATTTATATTTTTCATTTTAAAAATTGCCTAGTTATTTCTTTTTAAAATCTTCCTTTAGACATATTTTTATAGTTTCAATATTCTATAGATGATGATAGTTAACTTGTCTTATTTATTGCAAAATTCATCCATTTTTTGCTTTATATTTGAATATCATGAGTGGAAATTATCTGTCTAATTTATGCTTTTTGATTGTGCATACTTCTTAACATTAATATTGTTTTCCTGATTCACATGCTTTCCTGGCATGTTTGTGATCATCATCTCATTTCAGTTTCCCTGTGTTTTCTGTTTTAGACAACCTCTTGAAAGTACCATACATTTAGACTTTGTTTCTGGTCCAATCTGTCTTCTAAGAGTGAAATTTAAGCCATTCACATTTATTGCTTTAATTAATACATTTGCCCTTGAATCTGCCATCTTTTTTAATCTTAATGTTGTATACTTCACTGTTCTTCCCATCCTCTTAATTTTGATAAATATAACTAATGTCTTCCTTTTTCTTTCTTTTTCTGTCAGAAATTATATCTGTCAGTATAATGGTTATTATTAAATTTATTTTTATCTAATTTCAAAGTCAATACTGAAACCCTATCAGTTTTCTGGTTCAAAAAAGTATTTGGCTAAAGCCTTTACTGGAACTTCTTCATTCTGTCACTTAAATACATATAAAAACTGAAAACAATCCTTGCTAGATAAATGGATTCTATAATACTTGAGGAACACCCACTACCTATAAGTATAATCTGTCTGCTGCAGACGTAATTCAGGAAACAGATTGCTAGAGAAAAAGGAAGCTGGAAACATTATGTATCTCCTTCCATGTCTGACTGACACAAAAGCTCAGATCCTGAGTCACTGGGAAAATTAGATAGCTGTTCATTGAAACTAGAGGAAAATATGGTAGGCATAAGCAGAGAGAGTGTTGCTTCTCTAGAAAAGAGCAGATAAAAAAGGAATTATCATTTATAAAAAAAGAAAAAAAAACCTAGCTAAAAGGACAGGAACACAGAATAGCAGCAGTATGGCTGTCACACTTCTAGGCCCTGGGGTTTGATTATCACAAATTAAAGATGAGAATGTTGGATAGAGCATGGACATGTACAGTATTATGTTGTTCTTGACAAATTTTTACTGTGGATGTAAAGAATAACAGTAGTCAATACTGACAACTACCAAAAGCTATTCATTCTCATGTACAAAACTAGCTTGAAAAAGCTATATTCCCAATTTATCAAGACGGAAAGAGTAAATATTTTTATTGTAAGCTACTTGGCCTCTCAGCCAGGGTAAATGTGTTCACTTGAAAAAAAAAAAGTATTATATTCTGGCTCCAAAGTGATGGAATAGAATATGTTAAAAGTTAGCAAGGATCAGAGCTTTGAACTTGAGGCAGTGCATAAATTCGTAAGTGCCAAAATACCTAGTTGGAGTGTTTTATTGAGCTGGTGTTTCCAATCAATATAACATGTACAACATCAATGTGCCATTAAGGCCAATCAGATTTATGTAGGATCACCAAATGCTGTGCAGTTGATATTTGTGGGGAAAGGGGGAAAAGGAACCATCTTTCCTGAAACCTGTGAATATCCTTGACTTCAGCAAGTATGTACTTCACATAGTTAATCCCTAGGGTCTTTCACTAAAAATAGTCAACCTCAAATCTTCACATATTGATTTGCTAAATGCGAATCTTGTAAGGAAAACTGGATGATGGTGATTATGATGAAGATGCTAATAAAACCCATCATTTAATGAGACATATATGTGCCTAATTTTGAGATAAGTTATTTATACATACTGTTGAATTAGACCTTACAACAATGCTATTTATTTCTCCATTTCATAGGTGAAGAAAATTCTTGTGACAAGAAGTAGGTCATTCACAATGACATGGTTATAAAAAGTTAGAATTGGGGGTTAACACAACTAGTTGACTCCAAACACCAGGATCTCAACTTCTTAGCTATAACGCCCCCTTAGGCATTATATCTTACAGCCGTTGTATATCATATAGCCAGTTGATGCCACTTGTTTGTTCTCTCTAAGGTTTGGTTGTATTCCCAGAAAGGAGAGTGTTATTGGCTGAAGTGTGCCTCTTTCAATTCCCCAGGAAGACATTTTAACTAAGTAACATCTCCATTCTATTGCCATTATGAGGTAGGTCTTTCACAAAAAAGATAGGGTTCCTTCCATTGTCGTTTCCTACACAGAGTATAACTGTATTTCACTTCCATTTCACTGAATCAGTTTTTTCATCCCTTAAGGAAAACTGGAATATTTCTAAGGATAAACTATTAGGAAAAATCCGTTTTCTACCGGTGAGATCTCATTTGTATTTAAGGGCTACAAAATAGCTCATTTACTAGAGCGTGAACTTGATTTGCCAGACCTTTTGTATCTTCCCACCTTTTTTCTGGTCTCCACACAATCAATTAAACTGCCCTGCACTTTTTTTTCTTCTTAATGAAACATGCTGATTGGCACACATGAGTTAAAATAAAACTATTTACAGTAAATTGTTTGTATTTAATAGGAGAGTTTGAAAAACTGTTCTGCAGTTCAAGAGAATATACCTAGGAATGAATATTTCAGGCCCACAGAGGGACTGCAAAAAGGGCAATTTGGAACAAAAGAATAATCCTATCACATAAGCAACCACCTACTTTTAATCTGTGGATTACTAACTGATTGTGTTTTCTCCCCATCATTAGAGGGGGAGAAAAAGCCAGTCAATGTTGGAGACCCATAGACCTGGTACCGTGATCCAGCTGAACTACTTTTGATTTGGGGCACAATGATTAATCTTTCTAAGCTTCAATTTCTTCACTCCTAAATAAGGGGTAATAATATATACAGGACTTTGGAGAATTAGACATAATGAATAAAAGTACCTAGCACAAATCCTCTGATTTCAATGCACATCTTAGAATTAATCTTTTATTCCTTTTTTTATCCTCCTCCTTTTCTTTCTACTCTTCAGTTTCTCCCATGCCTTCTTATTATTATTATATAATTTCTATAAATGAACAACGCTGTGGTATTCTTATTCATTTATGTATGTATTTATTTATACCGGCCTGACTTCTCTGCAACATAGCGATCTACACTATCCCCCTATATAGGGCAGTGACCCAAACCAAATCAAAGATGTTATTTTGGTGGAGTATAAAGGACACAATTTCCTATGATGTGGTTATTGGAAGCAGGTTCTTTAATCATGGCATTACAAAGTTCTAGTTTCACATCCATTCTACCACATTACCTATACCCAATATAGAGGTTGTCTTATGAGACTCAACAATTGAAGCATATTCTTATTAAATCTTTATATCTAATATAAAGGGTAGCTAGGAATTTAAAGATATATACTTGTTCATATATTACATACACATGCATATATATAAAACATATATATATATATAATATATCATATCATTCAAAGTAATCTATGATAACTTTGGAATGAAATACATACAGCTTCAAAATTCTGACATATTTTTATATATATTATGTTTTATTTGGTTTATTTATGTTTGCTCTGACATTTCTGTGAGCCATGTAAGTGCAGTTTGATATAAGCTCCTTCTATATTACTGTATTATCATATTCATCCTAGAAAATTCTACAGTTAATGTATCTACAGATTACTATTTATATATTTGTCTTCAATTCTACCTTCTTCTGAGATTTGTAACTCCATATGCTTTCTACCACCAAGTTAAAGATTAGTACAAGAATAAATCTATGTACAAACTTTCTTATGTCAAATTTTGGCCATGATAAATAATATTATGGTCCCTTCTGGTCTTCCTGAGAGCATCTCTGACAAAGACTTACAGGGTCTTGCCCCTCTTACTGTAATCATACTAAGGTCCAGGATTTTAACTGTGTTGTGGAACCTTAATTTGATCAGTATCTTTGGGTTGAGCCAATTTAACCAAACTCATAAGAGATTACTAAGTAAACTAGAATTCCATTATGTTAATAAATATGTCAAAAGAACAATAATATTTTACTAGCTGACCAATACACTGTCTTTCCTCTTTAAAAAATTACTTAACTAGTACATAATGAAATGATTGTTTATTAAACGTCAGTTTAGATCAAAGAGAGTTAGTTAAATAATTTTGGTGACTAAAATCCCAAATCCCGATACATCCATCTCTACCATTAAGTATTGTGTTCTTTTCTCAGAGCTCCTATAAAAAAAAATTACCACAAACTAGGTAGCTTAAAACAAAAGGAATTTATTCTCTAACAGCTCTGGAGGACAAAAGTCTGAAATCAAAGCATTGCCAAGGCCACACTCCCTTTGGAGACTCTAGGGAGAATCCTTCCTTATCTCTTTCAGCTTCTGATGGCTCTCAGCATTCCATGGCTTCCTTGGCTTGTGGCCCCATCCCTCCCATCTCTGCCTCTGTATTCACATCACTTTTTCCTGTGTTTCTGTCTTCTCCCTTTTATCTCTTATAAGGACTCATTATTGGATTTAGGGCCTACCTGTGTAATTCAGGATACTCTTATCTCAAGGTTCTTAATTACATCTGCAAAGACTTTTGTCCCCCCCCCCCCAACAAAGTCACAGTCACAATTTTCAGGGACAAAAACATTATTTTTTGAGGTCACCATTCAGCCCACTACAGGCACCATCTGCTTGAGAACTGGAATGTCAATAGTTAATTGTCAAAGTACTCTCTGCCTCTGCATTGAACAGTACAGAGGATACATGAACCATGGGCATATTTAACTTCCTCCTTTCTTGTCTTTAAATAAAACCTGCCCTTTTATGAACTCATTTAATATAATTTCGAGATTGACAGAAGATATAGTGTAAAAGGAAGTGAGTGACATGAGATGAGTTTCTAGAGGTAAATAGAGACTGGTTAATGCAGCATCTTGGAGGCCACAGAAAAAGTGTGAATTTTATTCAAAGAGCAATGTAGCACTTACAACTGGTGAAAGCTGTCCACATTTTAACGTACATTTAATTATGGGTGTCTCCATACATGTTACTATTTATGTCAGTGTCCAAATTCAAGAACACCATTTACTCTCTACATGCAACACTAGAACTTTCAATACTGAATAGGTTGAGAACACCTTCCTTGGAGGCCATGGCAACGTGGAGAGAAGATACATTTACATTTTTGTTTCCACGTCCTATAATTCAGTTTTTCCATTCATCTTGCTAAGGTGCTAACTGATGTTGGTTAAACGGTGAACAAATGGTCCTTGTTGCAGAGATAGAGTAAAGGCATTGTATCAGCATTTCCAATTTTGCTACTGCTCTCCTTTTTACTTCAGAACTTCACACATTCTACAGTCTTTGTTGTAGACTCCAGAAGGTAGTGAAACCCTCTTCCCCTTTCTCCCTCAAATTCCCACTCTTTTATACACTTTTTTGTTTTTATTGTTTTTGTTAAGCCATCATTCCCTTTCCTCCTTTATTAGCCTTCTCCCACACCATACCATACCATGACCAGGTTACCACACAATCCACTCTCCCTCACTCGAGCAGATTCTAGAATCTCATCCATTCCCCAGCTGGTCAATGATTAATTAAAACACAGAGCAATGTCCCATGTCTATACCACTCCTTTATTCCTCTGCCCAAATAACTATTCATGTTCTTGAACTTCCCTTTCACTCACCACTTCACAAAATATACTGACTTCAGTGTTCATATATAATGTTAAGAGTTTATTTTATGGTACCATTTAATGTTTGCACAGTTGTCTGGATAGGGCCCTTTGTCTTTCCACACAAAGGAGCAGACATTTCACATTATGTCAATGGGCTGTTTCTAATGCCATGTGGACTCACATGGAATGTGAAAACCAGCCTGCAGAAAGTTTGATCCACATGTGTCAAGAAAAATAATGTTTATGTTAATACTCATAGTATTATCTAACTATTAGCAGCATGTGTCGTTCAACCCACTGTAAAGTGTCCAGAATTTTATAGGAGGCAGAAGACACAGCCTCTGATATTTGGGAATTTACAGAATAAATGAATGCATGTGACTGGAAATAAGAAACCATACAGAGGAAACGAGAGATTTGGGCATTTGTTGGAGTCATGGTGCATGAATTATCCATTGCCAGACAGATCTGAAGAGTTTTGAGATGTCACAGGATATGTGGTGGTGGTTGTCATCAAGAGGCAGGGAGAGGAGTTACTGAAACTTGACTCCAATACTAATAACTATATATCCCACAGTTTCCTAGTTTTCACCTGTAAAGTGGGAATTCTGGTCTTCCCTTTCCAGGACTACTATGAATATTAAATGAATATGTATATGCAAAATACCAGGAATATAGAGTAGTTGCTTATATGTTAATTCTCTGCCATCCCCACCTCAGCCATGATGTAGACTTGGTGTCAGTAATGTAAATTCAGCATCACAAGATTATTGTCTTGAAAGGGCTATATCAATGTGGCTACAGAACCCATAATTAAAAGAATGACCAGCATCCAACGAAAAAGCTAGGGAAGTCCCCATGCATATTATGGAAATTTTACTAGCTATTTTTTTAAATAAAAAGTTAATGACACAGGGACTTCCCTGGTGGTGCAGAGATTGAGAGTCCGCTTGCCAGTGCAGGGGACACGGGTTCGATCCCTGGTCCGGGAGGATCCCACATGCCGCGGAGCAACTAGGCCAATGTGCCACAACTACCGAGCCTGCGCTCTGAGAAGCCCACGCACCACAATGAAGAGTAGCCCATGCTCTTCACAACTAGAAGAAGCCCACATGCAGCAACGAAGACCCAACGCAGCCAATCAATCAATCAATAATTTAAAAAAAAGTTAATGACATAAATAGAACATAAACAAGTGAATATATTCAAATTTAACCTTGTGATGTCTTCAGAAATAAACGGAAATAATATTTCAGTTTTTATTATTTTTAGGGATGGTGCCATTTAAATAGTCCTTTCTTCTTTTTGCTAATTAAAAAATTGTAAACCTGTGATGTTTTGCATTAATATTCATCAAGTTAAACACAGATATCAGGAAAATATATGTCTAACTTGCTGTAATATTACTATAAGCAATGCTGGTGGCTAGGCACTGTGTGAGTAAATATGTATTTTTTGTGGCTATATGATCATATTTTTATGCATTTACTTTAATTAAGCTTGCTGATTTACATCATAATACTGAAATTATAAGATCATGATACCTGAGGCATATAATAACATCTTTTTCCTAAAGAATAAAATATCCTGGGGAATGAGGATAAGAGATTGCATGGAGGGAATGAGAGGTATAAAAGAATATTATGTGAGTAAAAAACAAACAAAAAAAACAATCTGGAGGTTTTCTTTATGAGTTAACTAAAAGAAATAAAAATGCATTTTTATTGCATTTAGATTAAGATTAAAGCATAGTTATGATCCTGCAGTGTTTCTCCTGTTCAACAACTCAGTAGCCTCTATTAAGATGTCAGAAAATTCTGCTGTTACAACAAATGAAATTCCTACTCTATCATCTATAAAGTATTCTCAGTTACTGTCACAAGTCTCTAAACCAAACCCTGAAAGAGTGAAATTATAGCCTTTGTGACCAGCAAGGCATCTGTTATATAATGGTGAGCACAGTGAGTTTGAGAATTAGAAAACATGAGTCCAAATTCCAGGTCTATCATTTAAACACTGCCCTCTCAAGCAATCATATAGCTATTTCAAGTCTCAGATACTTCAGCTCTAAAATCGGGATGATATATGAAAATGGTATCTCAGAGGATCAAATGGCACAATAGTTCGGCATCAGAAACTAGCTATTCATTCATTCAAAGCAAATCATTTTTCTCCTCCATGCATCAGATCTAATCTAAACTCCAGACAAATGAGCTCTGGCTCAAATACTTATGTATATGGTAATTGATTCATTCTTACATAGAGCTTCTGTATGGTACTTTCAGTGGGAAATCAGCCATGCAAATACTCTGGATATCATATTGGAACATTACCACCATCATTACCCATACTTGGAGTAATACTGACCTTGATCACTGCCTATTTTGAAGACAGCAAATCCTGTACTGTGTCAAACTGTTCAGAGAACTTATTTTAAATTTCCATAATAGAGGAATATTATATCATGCATTTTCAATTAACATTAAGGAATTTAGTATAATAAGAGCAATGGTTAGTAATACTTGGGAATGGTTCAGAAGAAGGGCTGTTGAGGGAAAGTACTTTAACAAATGTGAAATATCTTACATGTCTCTCACAATGTTATAAAATTGACCTTCTGAGGGGGTTATTCTAAGGGAAGGGATGCATGGCCCCAAATGCACCCCTTCCCTTAGAATAAGTATTGTATGGTTGATGGTGGTGTGTTATAACCCTTAGTTGTGTTGGAGTAGAAAATGGTTAAGTAACCATTGATTTTAAAAGCAATAATTTGTTTTTTTAATAAAAAATAACTTTATCACTTATTATGTGGTTTCTCATAGCATGCCTTTCCATTCCTTGATTTCTATTTTGCATCAGTAATACTTTTTACACTCTACTACCATCACCCACTCACAGGGATTCTATCCTAAGTCATCACCAGACCTACAATGACTACAAAATATTTCAACCCCTCCACTCTTTAAACATTTTCTCTTATTCCTCCAGCTCACTTATTGCCTACCTGGACTCTAATCTCTTTGAGAGTTTCAATCCATTAACTCTAAGACTTGTTTTCTATAATGCCTTGTCTCCCCAGGTCTTCATATCCCTACTCAGATGAGATTCCATATTTTAATTTTAGGTACACTTAAATGTATCTAATTTGAATAAAATGAATAAATTGAAATTTTATTTAACCTTTCTTGCTCATCTGTTAAGAAGTTCTTGCTTGACAAACCTATATACGTGCAACCACATGTAGCATCAGAACATTGCTGGCAAAAAAAAAAAAACAAACTGAAAATACTTCGATGACTAGATTCATCTAAAATTTATAACCACAAATCTCAAATGGATACTCAACACTGTCAGACAATCCTTCAATATGTGCCTGGTAAATTCGTTCTCTTATTCTCAAAGAGGACTCTTTCACAACTTTTCTCTTCTCAAATCTCTCTCATTCTTTTCCAACCCCCTGTCATAACTTTGAGCTGATAGTACTGCAACATCTTCTATTAAGAAAATCCATATGAACATATATTTATAACTTAATCATTTTGCTGTACAGCAGTAATTAACACAACATTGTAAATCAACTATACTTCAATAATAAAAAGAAAATCTATATGAGAACTGCCACAAATCTATATGAACCTGTACCATGATAGCTTGACTTCCTTATTGCTACAGTAGATATGTCCTTTTGCTCTCTAAATCGAATCCTCCATTTGTGCTGTTCTGTTTATTATCTCCTTGCAAACTTTCAAGAATGTTACTCCTGCAATTAGCTCCTATATTTCTTGCATCAACATTTTCTCCCTCTCTACTGGGTTATTCACATTGACTTTAAAACTCTTGTCAGGTTTACCCCTGTCAGAATATCTTGTCTACATTTTCCTCCAACCATCCTCAGTATTTGTTGGCTTCCCATTCATAGTAAAAATCTTTCTTGTGAGTTGTCTATGGTGGCTGTCTCTACTTTGTCTCCTCCCATTCTCTCTCAACCCTCTCCAGTTGGGCTTTTATCCCACTGCACCATAGGAAGTGACCAATGTCCCTGGGAATAAAAGCTGGTGAAAACCATATATTCCCTCATCTTACTGAACTTCCAGAAAAATTTTACACTGTTGAACACTCCCCACCTTCACTCCATAAACATGTTGTCCCCTAGTCTTCCATGCCTCTACACAACCATGTTTTCCTCCTGCCTTACTGAACACCCCTTCAGAAAAGTCTGAAGGCAATTATCTAATAATTTAATAATTATTTCAGGCAATTATTCCTATACTAGGTCTCCAATTTTGGCAGAGATTTTAATCCCTGTTCTGAATCCTCTTCTCACTTTATGCCCTCTAAGAAATTTTATCTACTTCTATGGTTTCAAAGACCACTCTGTAGGTTGGTGAATCTCCAGTTCATTTCCCTACCCCTTACCTCTTCCTTACAATCTGGACACATGCCGAGGTATCTTCTTGGTTTCTCCACTTAGACACTAAATACTTTCAAATTTAATATGTCCAAAACATGTTCCAAACATTTTCCCATATGACACACACCACAACGTTTTCCTTGCCAAATAAATGACACCATCCATTTCATCAGACCAAAACTATACAATTCATTCCTTATTCATTCTTTATTTTTACTTCTCACACCATATCCAGTTGGCTGTGCCTCCAAAAATATCTTAAATCTTACCATCTTCCAAATGATAGGCATATGTTACCCACACAACAGCCTTTAACTGGTTTTATTATTATCTCTGTTTTTGCACCTGGTGCTCGCCAACACCAGAGTTTAGTATCCATGTTTTCCATTTCTAATAGTTGCATTCGCATACTTTAATCTAATAATTTTCATTTGCTGTCGCTACTTTTAAGAGTTAATTATTAATATGTATATCTTTAGACTCATTTATTCCATTTCTTAATATTCCTAATTTATATATTATAATGATGGTGTTTGCCTTCAATTCCTTCCTTTGTTCTCAAATCTTCCTTTTCATCTCACTTTATTATTAACTATAGTTTGATCTCTTGTTTTATGAAACCTATATTTTTATAAATAATTCTATATAAAAATATATTTTATAAATATTAATAAAATTTATACTTTATGTATATTCTGTTTTATAAAGCATAAAATGATAAAGAGGATTTACATCCTATTCTTTGTGCTGTATTTTTTCTAGGATGATTCTTTGTCCTTTTGTTTCCTTCTTTCTTCCACCCCTCTCGCCTTCTTTCCAATGTATCAGGCTCTCATTTATATTTAAATTTACAGAGAAAAAAACTGGCCTCTGGCCCAGTGGAAATAGAGTCATGATCAATTAATCAATCAATCAAAATTTCTCAGAAAAGGAAGGTTTGAACAAAGCTGCAGAATGAAAGTCTGCCTTTTTTTTTTTTTTTTTTTTTTTTTGCGGTACGCGGGCCTCTCACTGTTGCGGCCTCTCCCGTTGCGGAGCACAGGCTCCGGACGCGCAGGCTCAGCGGCCATGGCTCAGGGGCCCAGCCGCTTCGCGGCATGTGGGATCCTCCCGGACCGGGCATGAACCCGTGTCCCCTGCATCGGCAGGCGGACTCTCAACCACTGCACCACCAGGGAAGCCAAAAGTCTGCCATTTTTTGGTGTGGCAGCCTCTCGTGTCACCGGGGAAGTAGAGGAGCAAGCAGGAAAATTCAGCTGAAACTGCACTCTCTCTCCTGAAAGATTCTTTTTGTTTTTTTCTTTCTCTCCATATGGAAGTGATATATATTTTTCTGGGAGGATTGGTAAGGGTATGGGTCATTTCTCCAACTCAGTGTTTTACTGTTTGGTTTTCACTTACTCTTGTTAGCAAGGTGCATTATGAGAACTGTCAGTTTTATTAAATCTTAAGTAAGACTTCAGTGGAACCATTCCTTACTGTATTTATGTGTATTGTGATGTTCCTGGTCATCACTTTCAAGTGTATTGCAGGAGGTTGTGCCGCTTTTCTCAATGGATTGCTGATGGTGACTTTTTGTCCCCATTTTTACAGGCATTAGGGGAGGGACTTGATCCAAGGAATTTCCTCTCTTCCATTTCAGTGGTGAAACCCACCTGAACAATGTGGTTTATTTCCCCAATATAAATAAGTATCCGTATCCTCTGCCACTTTACAGGTTGGCTGCCTCCATATGTTAAAAAGTATTGCTGGACTTCCCTGGTGGTGCAGTGGTTAAGAATCCGCCTGCCAATGCAGGGTACCCGGGTTCGAGCTCTGATCTGGGAATATCCCACATGCTGTGGAGCAACTAAGCGCGTGCGCCACAACTACTGAGCTTATGCTCTGGAGCCCACGAGCCACGACTACTTAAGCCCGTGCGCCTAGAGCCCGTGCTCCACAACAAGAGAAGCCACCGCAATGAGAAGCCCACATACCACAACAAAGAGTAGCCCCCCCGCTTGCCACAGCTAGAGAAAGCCGGTGTGCAGCAACAAAGACCCAATGCAGCCAAAAATAAATAAATTTTTTTTTTTAGTTTAAAAAAAAAAAAAAGTATTGCTTATTTAGCTATTTCCCCAACCCTAACCCCTTAGCTCATCAAATCATCCCAGCAAGTTTTGAGCACAAATTGCTGAAAGAATGTGCCCTGCAACTACCTTTCCTTACTTTATAGTTTCTCACTAGTTCCAGCTTAGGCCCATGGGCATCAAAGAGAATGTCTGGGCTGGAAGAAAGCCTAGAAACCATTTAATTTAAAAATATCTTTGAATAAAAGCCTCCACCACTGCTTGGGATTGTTAAATTCGTTCTCTAGACCTGTGTGGAGATTTCATGGACAGGAATGAAATATGAGGACATAATTTAAGGTTTTCTATTTTCCACAGTTTGGTTTGTACAGAAGATTTTATAGACGAAGGTTAGTTATTATAGGCAGGACACCTTTACTTCCTTTGGCTTAATGGACTAGTTCCATTTTTCTCTTCAGAAAATCATGGGCATGGACAGACAATATGGATGGATGGCTTTTGTGATAAACGTAAAGTCAAATATGGAAATGCTAATGGCTTCGTATCCTATACACATTTATTAACACACAGTGACAGCTTTAACAGATGAGCAGATTATGTGTGTTCATCATGGTCTATCTATAGATTAATAAATACTGAATCATATTTACTCCACTGAACAGAATAAACAAATTCCTCTTAAAGGAGCACTTTGTGACCTACTACGGAAAATTGCTTAAAATGCAAATACTTGGGCAAACAGTTTTTGACTAGCTTCTGAAGTTTTTAGAGTGAAAAATCTGAATAATTACTACTAATATCTACAACTTCTAACTCATTTATTAAACACATCAACTAGTATACAAAGACTTATAGAGGTATGTTTGATGAGACATTAATGACATCGTTCTGCTCATAATTATAAACACTATTATGAAAATATTGCATTGATCATGACCTTGAAAAATGTAAGAGAACCTGGTAAGCAGAACCATATTAAAAATGTTATTCCTCTTTTCTTCTGAGGTCTTTGCCACTCTTGCTAAGCCTTTTCTCTGCCCCCATTTTTCCCCAACTTCTGAACACTATCTTCTATCATATTTTTTACTTATAAATATTACATAAGTGCTTGACTTTTAAAAATTAAGGCAACATACATTCAATGTTTATTTTAGCCAGACTCTTCTCTCAGTCTCTGTTTATTAAGACTCAAGGAGGGGATTCCCTGGTGGCGCAGTGGTTGAGAGTCCACCTGCCGATGCAGGGGACACGGGTTCGTGCCCTGGTCCGGGAAGATCCCACGTGCCGCCGAGCGGCATGTCCGGAGCCTGTGCTCCGCAACGGGAGAGGCCACAGCAGTGAGAGGCCTGCATACCGCAAAAAAAAAAAAAAAAAAAAAAAAAGACTCAAGGCCAATTGACAAAACAAATTAATAGAAAACACCTTTTTATCATTCAGCTCTTTATTTTATTCTGGTAAGTTTTAAATCATCTTAGGAGCAAAGCTATTATTCAATGGGGACTAAAGACTATAAATGCTTCAAGTTTTACACCTGCTCCAGGTATGAAATTTATTGTTCTTTGTTGAAAAAGATTTTCATAATTAAAATAAATAGGAAGGCCAAAAAAAATTCATCTGACTTTTCCTCTTTACCTTCTCTGGTAGGACACCAATGCAATTGAATTGATGTAGTTTACAAGACAATGAATAATTGCATTTTTAAAATTTATCTTTTGTGAGAAGTAATTGCAATTGTAGATTTTGAAAGCCCCTGGAATATTTAATTGCAGGGAGTTTTTCAGATTAGGTTTTTAGATAGGACTTAGGTAAAATAATAGGACAAGGATTTGCTAAGCTTGCGAGACATTACATCTAAATTCAGATATTGCTATTGTAATTTAATGGAAGTCATTTTTTTAAAGAGTAAAATTTCATAAAATATATTCAGGACTATTGCCACTTACTAAAAATCTAATAATGATGTAATTCTACAATTCTAATGAATAATTCTTCCTTGAATTGGATTTATGGACCTCTCTGATGTTATGTTTTATCCTCAAGGAACATGGTTCAGTGAGACTCTATTTTACTGATTATTGTTTGGTCTGTAATGTTCTGGACCTACTTCTCCTTATCTTTGGAGAGATGATGCATGCATATCAGTCCTACCTCCAATTCAAGTACAGCAGATAAAAAAGGCTCTAGGCATTTGTTTTGCGTTTGCTTTTCAAGTTCATAATCAATTTTTTTTATAATAAAGAAGGTACTTTCCTGTATAGTTTATAAAAGGTCTTTATTCCTATGCTTAGTCTCCTTATTTTCCTAATGTCATAAAAAATAATATGCACACAAAGTCTAACTCCATATTTTACCCATTCACCATGTATTTTTGAGAAGTCCTTTTGAAGACGCATTTATAACAAACTAACATGGAATCAAAAAAGTTCCAGACTTTGAAAGGTGCTCTGAAGCAGCTTTAATTTAATTATATGAATTATTTAAGAGGAACATCCTTTGATGTACAAATGCTGCTCCTGGAAATCTGTGTGCTAAATCTGGCAGCGGAAGCACAGAAACATCTTTGTAACTGTTAACTTAAGAAAAACAAGAAAGAAAAAAGCCTACACAAAATCAAATGTCATAACATTCCTTAAATTAAAAATTAAAGCTATGCGTTTTCATAAATAGACTGACTAAAACAAGCCAAAATACACAGCTGTTTTGGGCTTCAATAAAATAATTATAATAGCAATTAAGAATTAAAGGGAACCAGAATGCACAGAACCTTCTACCGAGCAAACTCTGAATTAAACGGAACCAGAACTCGCAGAACCTTCCGGAGTACCCTGAGCAAACTCTGAGTTAAACGGAACCAGAACTTGCAGAACCTTTCGGAGTCCACTGGGCAAACTCTAAATTAAACAGAACCAGAACTCGCAGAACCTTTCGGAGTCCACTGGGCAAACTCTGAATTAAACGGAACCAGAACTCGCAGAACCTTTCGGAGTCCACTGGGCAAACTCTGAATTAAACGGAACCAGAACTCGCAGAACCTTTCGGGGTCCACTGGGCAAACTCTGAATTAAACGGAACCAGAACTCGCAGAACCTTTCGGAGTCCACTGGTCAAACTCTGAATTAAACGGAACCAGAACTCGCAGAACCTTTCGGAGTCCACTGGGCAAACTCTGAATTAAACGGAACCAGAACTCGCAGAACCTTTCGGAGTCCACTGGGCAAACTCTGAATTAAACGGAACCAAAACTCGCAGAAACTTTCGGAGTCCCCTGAGCAAACCTGAATTAAACGGAACCAGAACTCACAGAACCTTTCGGAGTCCACGGGTCAAACTCTCAATTAAACGGAACCAGAACTCACCGGGAGGCTCCGGGCTCACAGAACCTTCGGGAGTCCACCGCGTATCTTTCCCCGCCAGGCTCGGTGCTCCGGTTGGTCACTGCTGTGCTGGGCTGTCCTCGCAGCCTGGCTGCTCTGACCCCTCCTGCGGCTGCGGCTGCGGCGGCGCCGAAGCTGCTGACGGGATATCAGCACCGTTTGGTGTGACTGCCTCTCCCTGTAGCCGGGGCGGAGCCGAATCCTCCCCGTGCACCACGTACCAGCCCACTGGAATCACCTGCATCTTGTTAAAGTGCCGAATCCTAGGCCTTCAGCAGCTGCAGCGGATTTTTAGAGAACCTGCGTTTGACAAGGTTTCTGAATTTTCTAGAGCTACATAACAAATCACTTCGAAACCTAGATTCTAAAAACTGTAAACATTTATGACCTCCCACCATTTCTGAGATCAGGGAGCAGTTTCACTGGGTGGCTCCAGCTCAGTCCTTCCTAAGGCTGCGGTAAGATTTGGCCAAGGCTTGCCTGGGGCCGGAGGGCCACTCATTGCCTGGCCAGTTAACGCTGGCGTGGCTGGAGGTGACAGTTCCTCATCATGGGGCCTCTCCACCCCACGGGACAACTTGAGAGTCCTTACAACATGGCAGCTGGGGCCTCCCAGCAAGTGGTCCAAGAGAGCCAGGAGCCAGGAGGAAGTCCCAGTGCCTCCAAATGACGCCTCCGCGTCATTACACGGGTTGGCCTCACTCAGGCTGGGCGGGATGACCGGGGCCATGACTGCCAACAGGCAGGCTCAACTGGTGCTGGTGTGAGGCTGCCCACCAAACCCATTACAGTTGGAGCATTAGCTTCTCCCCAGGCTTACACCCCAATGCACAGGGGCTGGGAGGGTTTTTGAGATTCGTTGGTGTTGGTGGCATGGGGTCTCCTTCAGGGCAATGGGCGCTTGCACAGGCCGGTCCTGGAAAGGCCTCGCTCATCCCCTGCTGCAGACACACCCGTCGGATGAACACACCACGACTCAAGCAGGCTATTTGAACAGTGCGTGGCCAGTGAGTACCACTGTCTCCCCAAGGAGTTAAGGTGACTCGCTCTCCCACCAGCATCTCCATTCCTCCACAACCCATCAGCGCTTGGTTTTGTCCAATTTCTATTTTTTACCCATTTGGTGGGTGTGAAGTGGATCTCATAGTCTTCACATGAATTTCCGAGATTACTAATAAGACTTATTAGCCATGTAGATTTCCTTTGTGTGAGATGCCCATTTTTCTACTACACTGTTTCTTTCTTGATCATTGGCATCCTTTATATATTTTGGATATTAATCCTTCCCAGTTACATGTGTTACAAATTTTACTGAAAGGCTAATTCTGGGTAAAACTACCAGATGCTGGAGAAGATGCAAATGGCTGATTAACTCTCTCCCCCATGAGCACTGAAGCCCTGAATAGTGATTACTTGGCCTTACTCAATAACCATAGGCTTGGAGCAGACTTTTCTTTATGAAAAATTAGTATTGGAATGAGGTGCCAAAACACCTCATTGTATTGTATAGCCAAAAACTATATTGTATAGCCAAAAACAGTCCCTTGGAGGATATTGCTTCACTGTAGAGAAGGATTTAAAAGTCCCTCTAAGTTTTGAAAATTTAAGGCAAATAGGCAGTGTTCACCAGTAAAAGTTTCTGTGTAGATGTAGATATAGGTATGTAAAAATGGGTGTGTGTTTCTTGCTTAGCAACATTTGCCTTTCACCTTTATGCACAATGGGGGGATCCCTTGTTGGGATGTGCAGAAGTGGTCCCATACAGAGGGAGCAAACCAGGCTCCACGGGGAAGACTTATTCCAGCACCTAAGGAGGCTGGGGCTAGGTTCTTCTCCAGCATGGCCCAACTGGCACCATGCTAAGGATTAGGGGGACATGGCTGAGCATGTGAGTGTGATCTAGAAGAGAAGTGTCCTCAGAGTTCAGGGGGATGCTGCTGGGGTGATGGAAAGAAAAGAGCTGAATCAGTAGGAATATCGTAGCAACCATGAATAAATTTTCTGCGGTTAGAATGTGCAGGACCACCTGTAACCTCACGTGGCAGAGACCCAAGCCACAACATTAGTGGACTGGTCACACTTGCTGGTTTCCTCTTGCTTCCTGGCTTTTTGCAGCAGGATGGATCTTTGAACTAAGTCCCTAGAGTTCCTGACCAAGTAAGGTGGTTGGGGGAGGCCTTGGGAAATAAGGGCACTTCTGTCACTGAGGGCAAGTGGGTGCTCGAGCAATAAACTGGAAAAAAAAAAAAGACACATGTGTTTTGTTCCTTATGGTTTGCAAACTTCTTTTTAAAAAAAATCTCATATTTGATCCTGGGACCAACTGTGAAATAGGCCTTATTAAATCCCAGATTGTTAAGTGAAGGAACTGAGACTAAGGAAGATGAAGGGATCTAAGTTCACAGAGAGGAGACTGATAGCCTGATCTACTAAATAGCAAAACTCAGTGTTTCCAGAGACTCAAAATTACTACTTCACTTATTGGCCCTTTCCTTAAATACAAGTTAATTCTCTAGCAATGGATGCCACTTTCATTTGAGAACATTATCATATTTTTGTTTAATCATCCAGTAAATTATCCTAGTCACTATGGTTGGCAGAATGCTTATATGTCCCCCATGATTACTGACCCCTGATATGTACAGTCTGTATAAGCTTCTTGAGTGAGGGCAGACCCTGTGAATATGATGAAATATCTCTTTTATGATCATGTTATGTTATATGGCAGGGAGATTAGCCAGACATAATCAGGTGTGGTGTAGCCTGACTTAATCAGGTGAGCCCTTTAAAAGCAGAGTGTGTTCTCTGGCTGGTTGTAGAGGAAGAAGAGAAACACATTTAGGCTGGCCTGGAAGGAAGTAAACATCCATGTTGTGAACTGTCTATGGGGTACATGTAGTAAGGAACTGTGGACAGCCTTTAGGAGCTAAGAGTGGCCTCTGACTGACACCTAACAGGGAAAGAAAGAGACCTCAGTTATTCAGGTGCATGGAGATGAATTCCAACAACCAGGGAGCTTGGAAGAGGACTCCAAGGCTCACATCATTTTTGCTAGTTTATATCTTCATTACAACCTAGTGAGCTCCTGAGCAGACAGTCCAGCTAACCCACACCCAGACTCTTGAGACACAGAAACCTTGAGCTGATCAATCTGTGTTGCTTTAAGCTGCTGAGTCTGCGGTAATTTGTTAGGCAGCCGTAGAAAATGAATACAGTCCTCTTTCCTGATGATATTAGGATGCATGTCAAATGTAACTTAATTTCCAAGTGACTATAATGTTCAATATTAACCAAAAAAAAACCCAACAGAATTAAAAAAATATTAGACTGGATGGAGATTTTTGAGGGCTTTTCCCCCAGTTATACTGTCACAGGCCACCTTTTGAACAGCAAATTTCCTGAAATTATGCAAAAGTTTCTAAGTATCTTGGACTAACAATTACTTCACCCTTGATATGGTACATCATCTATCTTCCTGTTACAGATTCCCTACAGTGTTTTCCTCTTCTTAATTCTTTTCTCTGGATATTCCTGTTATTCTTTTCTCTTCGGTAAATTCTGGTAATTGGAGAGCTATACTTTCACATTATGTTAGATGGAATGATGTCTTCCTGGTCCAGGCATACAAGTTGCTTTGGTTCTTTCTTGTAGGCAAAATAATTTTTCAGTGTTTCCATAAATGTGCAAACAAATGGGAATGTAACTGGTATCTGCCTGTAGTACCTCTGAGACAGGAGTCATGGGATCACTACTTTCTCAAAAACTCATCATGATGTGAACTTCACTAGTGAGGTTTTGCAGGCTGCTAAGCCAATGAAAAACATATCTTGGGCCTCAAAGGAACAGAACAGGGAGCACTGCAACTCTTCTGTGGAGCTTTTGTCCCTAAGGACAATGCTACCTTTTGCTATCTTTTTCTAGCCTTGATAAACTGTAGAATGAAATGGCAACTTGGTTTCACCTTTTGAGCCAACTCTGCTTAATTGGTAGTGCTAGTTAGTTGCTCTCAGGCAGGAAGGATTCTGAGGCCAGTGAAGTAATACAGTGATTGATTAATAATGTCTGCAAGGGTCATGACACAGAAAAATGTTCACACCCACATGAATTACATGGATGATAACAATGAAATAACTATAACTATCCACCCATAAAATGAATTGAAAATATGGATCACTTATATTAAGGATTTTGAGAAATAAAAGCATGTAATGGAGGGAGAAATTCTCATTTCAGCTTTATGTTATTTATTATCTAAATTTATCTGTCAATAGATATTTGTTCTTTCTTAGACAAATATAAACAGCCATACAACTCTCTTGCTATATCTCATCCTAAGATTTATTCAGACATTTAAGAAAATCATAAATTCCAAAATTGCTTCCCATCTTAAAATTGATATTTTATTTTTTCTCAATTTGATAACCCTTCGAATCTTGTAATGTATTAACCAAACACTGCATAAACTATCCTCTTTATCTTTAAATACTTTATTAATATGGTGATGTCTGTGAGCCTATATCTGAAAGTTGGTGCCTGGAGAATGAAAACATAATTACCATCCACGTGCAGCTCTCTTCTCCACTTCTAATCTGTGTGGAAATTGCATAGCAGCACTGAAATGACGGCATTTACTTTACTTTCCTACGCTACGGAATGGGACTAATTTCAAAGCTATTTATCCTACTCGTAGAATGAGAGTGGGAGTTTGGTACTAATTTAACAAGTATCTGGGCTGTGGAATTCTCCTAGCATCCTTATGTTTCCTAGAGAAAATAAAAAATGGGAATTAATTATGCTACAATCCACAAAAGGCAGTGGATGAAACCTGTAGGCAGTTGCTGGCCCCTGTAGGCATGAGAGGCCCAGCTCCCACTACATTTTAGTCTCCATTTTACAGAATCACTGGCATCAGATTAGCACTGGGGAGATACATATTGTACTAGGGATTTTGCTCTTATCCAAGATAACATTGACCAAGAACAACAAACTTAATTGAGGGTCTACATAGCAGAAAATGCTAAATCTTGCTAACCCCTAAACTATAGAACCTTATGTCATGGTCTGAATGACATCTTATGAAGGTAAAAATAAAAATGCAGCTGATCATGCCTAAACACAGATATGAAAATTAGCCAAGCTATCAATGGTTTGGATCTACAATATGCGGTTCTACTACAATATTTCAGCCCAATTACATCCGTGGTCTTCATAGGCAGAGAGAAGGTCATATTACACAGAAAACATACAGCTTTGTGTATAAACAGAGAAGAATAGCTACTTATATACTATGATTTGACAGAGCGTAGGACGATCCTCTTCTAGAAGATATGAACTTGATTGATTATCGATCCACCATTGCAGTCATCGTGTCATAAATACAATCTAAACTTCAACGTGTTTTTTTTGTTTGTTTGTTTGTTTTGCTTTTTGTTAACTTTATATCTAAATAGAACTCTATTGATTGCAATTTTAGAAATATCTCCACAATCTGCCACCATTCTCTAAGCACTCAGTAGTTCTGGCATGGCTTATTTTTACAAACTTCCTAACTGATCTGTTCATGTTAATAACAATTGTTAGCACTTATTAAGTACTTATTATTTGCCAGGCTCTCTCCTAAATCATTTACCTGCATTACATCATTGAATCCTCAGAGCAACCCCATGAGTTAGGTTATTTTTTACCCCCATTTACAAATGAGGAAATGTGAAGGTCCCATAGCCAACTGAGTAGTGGAGATGAGATATGTACTAGTCTCTTCCCTGCTGCAGTTCACCTTCACTAAGAATCACAAACTCAGAAGTCTATAGGAGTAAGCAGGAAACAGAAGTGCATGATGAAAGCAGATTCTAAATTGTGTTGTGCTCCACTATAGTTACTGCCTGGTTACATCATTTTTTAAAGTATAGCACTGACCAAACAATTCCCTAAGGGATAAGGGCCACTAGTTTTAAATTTCTGACATTTTTCTCTATGCAATAATCAATGTAGTATTATGAAAACAAATTTAGCCCTGTACTCCTTCTGAAACCCTCACTGGGCTCTGCACTGTATTTGAGATTAAAAATAAGGGCAGTTGCCCTTTACAAAAGCCCTTCACAGTGTGATCTTAAATTATCTCATCTCCTACCTACCTGGTCAGACAGCCTGTGGTCCAACCACAATGAGCATTTGACTTACCCCGATTAACTCTTTCCTTTAATACTGTGTCTCTCTAATTTCTGTTCCCTCTACTTAAAATACTCTTTCTTTATTCCCACCCAGATAATGCCTATTCATCCTGTAAGATGCAAATCACACATCACTAGAACTTTACAACCATTTCCAAGTCATATTAAAAACACTGTGTGCAGTTAATACTAACCCAGCATGATGACTGTTATTCTAGCAGTGTAGACAATATTGCTAGACAAGTACAGGCCCTCTGAGCCTGTCCTTGAGAAGGAGCATTGTTTGAAGCAGTTTTATCTAAGGAGTTTTATCCAAATAAATGTTTGAAGAATAAATAATTGTGTTTTCCAATCAACCTTCTCGCTATGCCCAGCACCTCTATTCCTCTAGTTCTGTCTTATTAACTGTAGTTTCAGATTTTTCAGA
Source organism: Stenella coeruleoalba (assembly GCF_951394435.1). Lineage (NCBI taxonomy): Eukaryota > Metazoa > Chordata > Mammalia > Artiodactyla > Delphinidae > Stenella > Stenella coeruleoalba. The sequence continues at coordinate 20,218,431 of NC_137147.1, read as the reverse complement.
CTTGGATTAAGGAAGAGGAAAGCCCTGACTTGTCTGACTTGCACATGGAGAGCCAATTTTGGTGCTGTCTGATCTTGGCAGGTGTTTCAGATATTTAAAGTTGACTTTCCTCTTAGCATCTTCATGAATTTTTAAGAGAGCCAATCATTTCTCTCCGTACATTCGATGTCCCTGGCTGATAGTGGCCAGGGACATCGAATAGTTGATAATGGTTGATAATGAAGGCAGATCAGTTCTCAGGAGTTGTTCACTTCTGGGTCAGTCCTGGGCATCCAGTAGTGCTTTCAGCATCCTTCCCAAGCCCCCTCTCAGAGCCCTCCTGAATAGGCTCCAAGAACACCTCTCTTTGAGTTTCTCTCACAAATGGCTCTCATCTAGCCCAAGTAGGATTGACAGATGAAGTACAAGACAATATGTTACATTTGAGTTCCTGATAGGCAAGAACTAATTTTTTAAGTGTGTCCAAAATATCACATGCAATATATTATATTAAACAGATATCGTTTGTTTATCTGAATTCAAATTTTACTGGCACCTCTAAATTTATTTGCTAAGCCTGACAACTCTCAGTCCAAGATATACATTCACACAATCTTTGTCCTAGCAAACTTACAGCATAGACTTGAAACAAATACCTCTCTGTTTGGTTCACAATTAACACAACCAGCCTCTTTTTGCATTAGGTTTCCTAGACAGTGTCAGATACTACACAAACGATATGGGCACATTAACATCTCTAAAGGAAACTCTTAAAGCATTTCTCTTTTTGACTTGAGGTCAGGAGAGAAGGAAGGGAAAGAAAAACAACTGTCTCGTGACTCACGGCATACAGCAGTTTTCTCTAATAATTCTAGTAATTAAAAAATCTAATAATCCTTAAAGTCTAATAATCCTATTCTAATCTTCAATTTCTGACCTTTATTTACTTTTGATGTGGGTAAGAGGTTAAGAGATACATAACTGGGCTTGAAACATCTATGTAAATCCAGAGCCAGGATCTCTTACCTCACTTTGGAATGTTGACCCATGTCTTAGTACCTCGGATAAAACTTTTATTTTAACATCCTGTAACACACACACACACACACACACACGCAAACACACTGCTCACAGTTTTACTTACTGGTTTGAAAATCATATTTATGACTTAAGTTTTATGTTCTGTATTTGAATGATTTTCACAGTGATTGCATATTGTTTTATTATTTTAAATTTAGTATAAAGTAAATATAATTTTCAAAAAATATGGTAATGATTAATTAATTTATGATGAAGTAAAGGAAAACAAGATTCAAACTTTGAAAAAGTTTTATTAAAACACTTAACGATAAAATGTTAGGTAATAAAATAATAAAATCTTTACAGACCATATAATCCAGGAATGTATGTGTTACTCCTAAATGTTTCAAATGGAAATATATTAATGGTGGGATAGTGGATTAGTTTTGTTTTCCTTATATTTATTTTGTTTTGTAATTAAAAAATTATTATATATTGTTTTTATAATCAGAAAAAGCAAAATTATTAATGGCATGATGTAGACCTAATTGGATCTCAAAATAACTTAAGAATCTACTAGAACTATACCTATGTATGACTGACAGTTCTAGCTTGCTTTATTGAACTTAACATTCAACACACATTACTCTTCTAAAAGGATGAATCCTGCAGTCACTTCTCCACAAATTTCCATAGAAAAAGATTGTGAAAAAGTCTCAGTCTTAATAATAAGCTGGGACGAAGTAAGAGAATAGCATTGACATATATACACTACCAGAGGTAAAATAGATAGCTAGTGGGAAGCAGCTTCATGGCACAGGGAGATCAGCTTGGTGCTTTGTGACCACCTAGAGGTGTGGGATAAGAAGGGTGGGAGGGAGACGCAAAAGGGAGGAGATATGGGGATATATGTATATGTATAGCTGATTCACTTTGTTATACAGCAGAAACTAACACAACACTGTAAAGCAATTATACTCCAATAAAGATGTTAAAAAAAAAGTTAATAAAAATAAAGTCTCAGTCTTAGAACAAATCTATATATGGTAGTTCATGTTTCTTAGTTTCTTTTACCTTTCCCAGAGTCAGTGAGTTTTGTTTTGTTTTTTAATACAAAGGTTCACCTTTTTTCGTTTTAATCTCTAATACCTTTACTTTTTCACAAATCAAACCTACACATCCTGCTACTGAATCAGAGAAAATTTACTGTGGGCACTGTAGTTAGCTGCTTTTAATGACTCTGCAGTCATGGCAGTGATTAAAATGAGTTAAAACAGGTAGAGAGGAAAGCCATTGGCCTGTCTTCGTTTCATATGCACAAGATAGCCTCATTATACCTTGTAAAATAAGTGGTTATATTCTACCTATTCAAATAAGAGATAAGAATATCTATACCTTCCAATACTTTCCTCTAAAAATGAAACACTATTGATAATGAAACATTGATCCAAGTGGTGGTCACAGGAAGCAAGATTTTAAAAAAATAATAAATTCCACATCATAAATTATCATCAATCCTATTATCAACGATGATGAAATGATCCTGGAAACTCATTTATTTTGTGTGTAACCATGTTTCAAAATCTGGAAAAGATTATTCCAGTTTTGTTTAAAATATAATGCTTGAATCTTCCAGGATTTTCAGTTTGGGATTTTTCATATACAACTAAGCTAAATTATTTCACTAGGACTCAATCCCCTTCTCATACGTCATTCAATAGAAGACAATGACAACAATAATTGCTCTCTATAACCCAGTTAAGACCATCTCGAATACATTTTACAGTGGTCTCTGCATCTTAGGTAGAAATTAGAGCAATTCCTTACAACCATGAAAAAGCACGATATTTATTGGTTTCAAAGGCAGGAGCAAGGGTGATATTTTCTGTATTTTTCATTTCATTTGTAAGGAAGAGACTAGACAGGTTAAGAAGTGCCCTAGTCAGAAGGGGCTGAAAGTTGTGAGACCTGGCTTTTTGCTCACCACCTGGGCACCTGGGCCAGTTCCTTTACCATCTGGGCTTCATTTTTTGGGGTTGTTTTCTCTAAAACAGGGAAAATAGGAAAATCTACCTGTTTCTACTGAGTTTCAAATGTAAGTAAGATTTCAGTAAATTATAAAACACTAAATAAAACATTGTCTATTTTTTTCCTTCTAAAAAAAGAGCTCTGCGATTTTATGGTTACATATAGTAGGCAAAATCACACTGGTATTCTTCAATAATTGAAACTGTTTATTCAGTATAATTTGAGGAGTCATCAGCAATACCTTCCCACAAACAGAATAACCTTTTTGAAGGCACTTTGACAATCTCTAAAATTCAATTGAGAAGATATGTATTTCTCCAGTAACTACTTATTTCCTTGGGTCAACTCTTCAAGCCTCTGTTTTCCTACAAAGGCAAATATAACTAGGAGTGGTTAGCTCCTAGGTGTGTTTACAATTTACTGAAAGGAAGCCTGACAGACCTTTATCCCAGATAAGTTTTGGGAATGGGCGATCCTGGGAACAGCATGAGGAATTTGGGTGTCTGGTGGTGGTAGGACAAAGGACGATTATAAAAGTAAGGACAAGAGAGCAACATGATGTCTGAAAGAACATTGATTTTGTATCACTGAGTGGATGCATGAACTTGAGCAAGTCATTAAATCTCTCTGAATTTTAAATTTCCCATCTTTAAGATAGGGATATGAACATATACCCCCCACACAACTGACTATTAATTGAAATAAAGTGTCTAAAGTGCTTACTAAAACCAAAATATCTTCTATAACCTGGGACATAATACATCACAAATTTTGATACCCTTTTCCCCAATAAACGTTACGGATGTATTTACCTAAGTTTAACCTCCTGTGGATGACTTTACTTGGAACTCACCCAAAAATTTTCAGTTATGTGAAAAGTCACCTTATTTTGCCATGATTTTCATAGCCAAATTTTCCTATAACTAAGTTTCACATACTTTAATTTTTCATTAATGTGTGTGTGATAAATTATATGACATCACATGGATATTATTTGGAAGATATAGAGTTGACACCTTATGGACTCTGAAAAGTATTGTATCATGTAAGTCCAAAATAATATTTATCATCTCTTCAAAGTAAAGTGATATCCTACAGGAAAAAATTTTTGAAATTTGTAGAATAAGAAAGACATAGACGCTTTGTGTCTCATGGAAGACAAAAGCTTTCCCTCACTTCACTAGACATTGTTATTATAGCTCATATATACTTGTCAAGTGTTGAAAAGTTCAGGTAATTATTTGTGGTTCTTAACAGGTGCCATTTATTTTTCTTCATTTAATTCTAAGTGGAGGTCATTTCATTAATTTCTCACTGGCTCTGCTAGCTCCACTGGCATATTTTTCATTGTATATTTGGAGTAAAATAAGTTCTGAAGGAAAGTGTTTGAACTAAGGCTGTGCAATTTTCTCATTTGACGACGCAACCTAAAACTTCTAGACCTTTTTTTACCTGAGTATTTGTTTATTATGCACACTTGATTTGCCCAAGAAGATGTTTCATAATTTATTTTCCACAGTTAAACACTTCATACATACATGATCAATATATGAGGGAGAATTGGTAATAACCGTAAAATTATATGAAGTGCTGCTTCCAGCTTGAAGTTGCCAGTTATGAGAATGAGTCCTACATGCCTTTCCATATTAGGCAATTGGGCAAGGACACACTCTGAATGTTCTATATTTTTCTGAGCTCTAAAGAGAAATCTGAATAACTCAATCAACCTAAATTTTAAAAACTCAACCCCATTTTCAAATTTTATGTACATACCTACATCTATATAGATATATCTATATCTATACTTATAGTTTATATCTATATCCATATCTATATCTATATCTATATACACATGCACAACAAAAAATTTAATAGCTTAGAGCACACAGTCCAAACTTACAGCTTCTGGGATTTGCTGCCTTTTCCCATGTGACCGCAGCTTTCCCTTCTAATGATAGCACTCCCTTGTTCTCCTAACAGCAGTTGTATCCAGCCTGAGACAAATTTGCTTGCTCGTTTTTCCTCAGTTGTGAGGGATAAATGAGGTAATGCCTAAGTAATGTGCTTTCAAACCAATAACTCGTGATACAGCTTATGAGATGATGATGATGATGATGATTTAATGCCTATTTTTTATGATCTAGGTCAAGTTTGATTTCTTCCACAAAGCCTTTCCTCACCAACTTGGGTCACCGCAATCAATCTTTTTTCTGACATTACATTAGAGGTACTTTTTATTTACCTCTTATATGACTCATGGCCCAAAAAACAGTGCAGGTTCTGCAAGAAAGGAAGTCAAATGTCATTTCTCTTTGAATCTCCCAAAAATGCCTGGCACAAGTTCTCACGTAGAGAATGATGAATGAATATTTACTGATAACTCTGTGCAATACCTAGAGGCCAATTAAAATCTTTCAATAAACAAGTTACTTATTTAAACAATTTATATTGGGTTGGCCAAAAGGTTTGTTCCGTTTTTTCAGTACAATGGCTCTAGTAGCACTTAGTTATCTTTAACTTCACTGAAACAATTTTGTTAGATTGTATGTGACAGCTATCATATCAGCATGCAGTTAAAAAAAGACATCAAAATTGCTGAATTTTCGTGTAGCCATTTTAATATTGAAGATGGAAGATAAAAGCAACATTTTCGGCATATTATGTTTTATTATTTCAAGAAAGGTAAAAACACAATGGAAACGCAAAAAAATGATTTGTGCAGTGTATGGAGAAGGTGCTGTGACTGATCGAATGTGTCAAAAGTGGTTTGCGAAGTTTCGTGCTGGAGATTTCTCGCTGGACAATGCTCCACGGTCAGGAAGACCAGTTGAAGTTGATAGCGATCAAATCGAGACATTAACTGAGAACAATCAATGTTATACCACACGGGAGATAGCTGACATACTCAAAATATCCAAATCAAGCGTTGAAAATCATTTGCACCAGCTTGGTTATGTTAATTGCCTTGATGTTTCGGTTCCATATAAGTTAAGCGAAAAAAGCCTTCTTGACCATATTTCTGCATGCGATTCTCTACTTAAACGTAATGAAAATGTTCCGTTTTTAAAACAAATAGTGAACCTAGGGCAGGAGAGGAATAAAGATGCAGATGTAGAGAATGGACTTGAGGACACGGGGAGGGGGAAAGGTAAGCTGGGACGAAGTGAGAGAGTGGCATGGACATATATACACTACCAAATGTAAAATGGATAGGTAGTGGGAAGCAGCTGCATAGCACAGGGAGATCAGCTCAGTGCTTTGTGACCACCTAGAGGGGTGGGATAGGGAGTGTGGGAGGGAGATGCAAGAGGGAGGAGATATGGGGATATAAGTATATGTATAGCTGATTCACTTTGTTATAAAGCAGAAACTAACACAACATTGTAAAGCAATTATACTCCAATAAAGATGTTTAAAAAAAAATTGTGATGGGCGATGAAAAGTGGACACTGTACAACAATGTGGAATGGAAGAGATCATGGGGCAAATGAAATGAACCACCACCAACCACACCAAAGGCCGGTCTTCATCCATAGAAGGTGATATTGTGTATATGAAGGGATTGGAAGGGAGTCCTCTATTATGAGCTCCTTTCAGAAAACCAAAGGATTAATTCCAACAAGTACTGCTCCCATTTAGACCAAATGAAAGCAGCACTTGACAAAAATCACCCAGAATTAGTCAACAGAAAATGCATAATCTTCCATCATGATACAGCAAAACCGCATGTTTCTTTGATGACCAAGCAAAAACTTACAGCTTGGCTGGGAAGTTCAGATTCATCAGCGTATTCACCAGACATTGCACCTTCAGATTTCCATTTATTTTGTTCTTTACAAAATTCTCTTAATAGAAAAAAATTCAATTCCCTGGGAGACTGTAAAAGGCACCTGAAACAGTTCTTTGCTCAAAAAGATAAGTTTTGGGAAGATGGAATTATGAAGTTGCCTGAAAAATGGTAGAAGGTAGTTGAACAAAACAGTGAATACATTGTTCAATAAAGTTCTTGGTGAAAATGTAAAATGTATCTTTTATTTTTACTTAAAAACCAAAGGCACTTTTTGGTCAACCCAATATGTTTCACCCTTTCAATCTTTTTTAAAAAAAACTTTCAAGAAGTTTCTCATGGAAAACCAATGCACAAATATCAGAAATAAAATACACCTGCTATTTGTGTGATGTACTAGACATGAATGTAATTTTAGGTTCTCTTGTACCGTTGCTTCAACGTCTGTTTTTATTCTAGTTCCAAATTCTACTCAGTATCACACAGTTCATAGCCACATGTTTTTCTGCTCAACCCACGCTTTCCAATGCCTGGGTGTGGATTAAATTGATCAGGTAGCAAACTGGCTCACATGAAAAGAGTTTCTTAGTATCATTTTATTTCAAAAACTTTCCATCTTTTATGAGTAAGCACTCTTTCTGAAAAATAATCAATCCAGGCTCTTTTATTCTTGCTGTTATGTTTCTTTTTAATGAGGAACTTATGAAACCAGAAATTGTATTTCATATTCAAGCATCCCAGAGGCTTTCTACACTGTATTGTATCCTGTCTCCTGTCGACTTTCCAATCCATTTCATGCTGTCACCCCCTCCCATTGCCAAACCAATAAATAATCCTTTTAAAATGCAAATATTGATATTTAAAATAATGGAATACCTTTTGTAAATAGAATTGTGAGATTTACAGGCAAATGAAAATCTAGTCTGGAAATTGCTTCAATAACTCTCTGTGGCGTTTTTTGTTTTTTAAAGCAGAGTTTCAGGAAAAAAAGGATATAGTCCTATTGTTACATAAGCACAGTAGGTAGCTATTTCACTTACCTCTCTCCATGAAATTTAGTCCTAGTACGGACAGTTACAGACTATATCTTTCTAAACAGAATATGTTGTTACAGAATTATCACTAGATTAAAAACAAAGGCTTCAAACTGTCTTTAAAATTTGCCAAGTAATTTGAGATCTTTTGTTATGGATAATTTTTAAAATACCATGAGTTTATCACAACTTTTTTTAAATAAATTTATTTATTTATTTTTGGCTGCATTGGGTCTTTGTTGCTGCGCGTGGGCTTCCTCTAGTTGTAGCGAGCGGGGCTCTTCTTCGTTGCGGTGCTTGGCCTCTCATTGTGGTGGCTCCTCTTGCTACAGAGCATGGGTTCTAGGCGCGCGGGCTTCAGTAGTTGTGACACGTAGGCTCAGTAGTTGTGGCTGGAGGGCTCTAGAGTGCAGGCTCAGTAGTTGTGGTATGCGGGCTTAGTTGCTTCGCAGCATGTGGGATCTTCCAGGACCAGGGCTCAAACCCGCATCCCTTGCACAGGCAGGCGGATTCTTAACCACCAGGGAAGCCCCATCACAACTTTTAAAATAACAAATGCCAATACTAATTCAAATTTCCCTAATGCTTCAAGTTATTTTAATCAGTTATTCAGTATAAACTGCCTTTCATGTTCTTTGTCTGCCCTTTACAGCAAACAAACCTATTGGAAAAGTAGAGATCAAATATGTCACTGTTTTCTGGTATTTGCTTATCTTTAAGAGAAGAGATTTCTATAAGATACCAATTGCACCAGAAGCCCCAGTACAATCACAAATGTGCTAGACTAGTTTCTGTACAGAAAAGTCTTACTTTGCTACCAATGGATTTCTTGTGGTTAATCTCCTTCTCATGATGTTGTCACCAGAAGTAGCACCAGGATAATAAATTTTACTTGACATTATTATGATGGATGGATTACTAAAACATTGTAAATGATGTAAACATCTCAATAGCGTTAAGAAGCCAAACTAAAATGTTTATTGCAGAAGATGTGTGGTATGTCTAGACATAGTAAAGCAATACAGAGCTGCAGAGAATAAAAATTAACTCTACTCAAATTCTAATTGCAAAAATTATGCATTAAATTGGAACAAATAACTATACTTAAAACTGAATTAAAGTGACAATGGAAATATTGAAGCTGTTTGGTTATCATGCATTTGAAATTGTTAATATAGAAGTAAAGTGTGAATAAGAGGATTAAAAAGTTAGCTATCTAAATAATGCCCCCCAAGTGTATTACAATATCATTCATACTACCAAAATTTTATCTGGGTTGTGGTCTGTTCTAGAATTTCCGTTGAACAACGATAGTAATTTTCTTTCTATTTTTGGTTTTGATGAAGGAGAATTGTCCTGACTCAATTTCTGTGGGGCTTATTTTTAATTTCTTAGAAATGATCCTTTGCTTTAAACATTACATTCTTTTTTATAAATATACTTTGTGGTTTATTCTTATTGAAACCAAAGGAATTGTCCATGCCATCACACTAATTTAGTATAAAGTAATATCATTCACCAATTATACTATTTAGAGCAAAATTAAATTTCCTGTTATTTAAACTCAATTGAACTTTAAATAAATGTAATAATAAACTACCACTACAGTAAAATCCCTTTCCCATACTCTAACACTGACAAGATAAAATCTTTGAAAAAGAAAAATGTAATTCAAAACCCCAACCAAATTTTGGCTTACTTTAAGTCATATTTAATAGAGTAAAGGATGAACCCAATCAAATAATGCTCAGATGCTTGGAAACTGTTGAAATGGTATTGTATTCTCAGGATACCCTGAAGAGGTAGCAGCCTTATCTTGTTTTGAAAATATAACCAACACAGATAGAAATGTTAGTTTAGAGTTAAACAGAAATTGCTTGGGAAATATAGTCTTGATCAAATACAACCTCAGACAATTACATTAGGCAAATCAATCTTTTGGGTCTTTGGGTACGTTCAAGTGTCAATACTATGATGGTTAAGGGCCAAACTTATTTGGTTTAAAGCCTGGCTCTGCCATTTACTAGTTTTGTTTTCTTAAATAAGTAGTTTCATCTCTTTGTGCCTCAGATTCCTCATGTGAAAAGCTGTAGTGATATTAGGGTTCTTATGATGTTTAAATATGTTAATATACATAAAACACTTAGAAATGTGCCTGTCATAGAGTTTTTCCATAACTATTCACTCTTACAAGTGTGACTTTTTGCCATAACATTTTCTTTTATTCATCCCAATGTGTCGGGACCAAACCAGAGTTCCTCATCTGAACCACAGAACACAGAAAATGATTTTTTTTTTATCCATCACCACACAGAGTTACAAATTATTTTCTTGTGATAAGAACTTTAAAGATCTACTCTCTTAGCAACTTTCAACTATACAATACAGTATTATTAATCATAGTCATCATGAGGTACATTATATCCCCAGGACTTATTTTATGAGTGGAATTTTTTACCTTTTGACAACCTTCACCCATGATTTGAATGTCTATTTCCTTGACTCTCCCAAAGACGGTACAAAGTTCATGCCATTCTAGAGGCATAGGAGAGTGGTTAATTCATTACATACAGTGTACATTGTGGTAGGCTAAAAAATGCCCCACCCCCAGAAGATATCTATATCTTTGTTATGGGTTTAATTGCATACCCCCAAAATTCATTTGTTGAAATCCTAACCCCAATACTTCAGAATGTGACTGTATTTGGAGGTAGTGTCTTTAAAGAGATAATTACGTTAAAATGAGATAATTAGGTGGGCCCCAGTCCAATTTACTGGTGTCTTTTTAAGAAGAGAATAGGACTCAGACATACACAGGGGGAGGACCCTGTGCAGGCACAGGGAGATGACTGCCATCTATAAGTCAAGAAGAGAGACCTCAAAAGAAATCAACCCTGCTATCTTCCATACTGCAAGAAAATAAAATTTTGTTGTTTAAGCCATCTGGCCTATTGTAGTTTGTTATGGCAGCCCTAGAAAACTGCTGTACAGATTTCATTTAATGAATACACTACAATTTATAATTCATTCTGCTCTTGATGTATATTTGACTTCTTTCAATTGTTGCGGTTATCAGCCTTTTTATAAATAATCTTACATAAATAAACATAAATTTTTTTGTGGAGTATCTACCTAGACAGAGATGTATGGGGCCATGAGATGTGTGCATGTTGTTTGAGCAAGTACTATGAAACATTTGTGAAGTATCAATTTCAATTTTTCAATTCTACTAGCAGTGCTTGAGAGTTCTAGTTTTCACAGACTTAGCCTTTCTGGTAGGTTGGTAATAATAACCTATTTTGAATTAAAGTATCAGTAACATAAAATAAATTGTATCCATTTTAAATATAGGGTTTGATTAGATTAGACAAATACATTTACCCATGTAACTACCACCATAATCAAGATACAGATCTTCCTCAACTTCTGATGGAGTTAAATCCTGATAAAACACATTGTGAGCTGAAAATATCCCAAGTCAAAAATGCATTTAATACACCTAAACTACCAAACATCATAGCTTAGCCTAACCTACCTTTAATGTGCTCAGAACACTTACATTATTTTACATTACTTTACATTTAATAAAAAGTTGCATAGCTCATGTAATTAATTGAATATTGTTCTGAATGTGAAAAACAGAATTGTTGTGTGGGTAGAGAATGTCTGTAAGTGTATTGGTTGGTGCCCCTTGTGATCATGTGGCTGACTAAGAACTGTGGCTTGATGCCATTGCCCAGCAACAGAAGAGTATCATACCATGTATCACTAGCCTGGGAAAGATCAAAATTAAAAATTTGGAGTAGAGTTTCTACTAAATGTATATCAATTTTGCACCATCATAACATCAAAAAATCATAAGTCAAATCATTGTTAAATTGGGGAGCATCTGTTTAGAATATTTCCATAATCTTAAAAATTCCACCATGCCCTTTGTAGTCACATTTTCACCCTTAGCCATAGGTCACCACCCCATTTTCCATGGCTACAGATGAGCTTCATCTTTACTAAAGTTTATATAAAATAAAATTATGAAATATATAATATTTTTTTCTCTTCTTTCATTTAGAAAATTTCTGATATTCTTCCTTCTTGTTTTATGTATCAACAGTTCATTTCTCTTTATTCCTGAGTAATAAGGAATTCATTGTAAGGATATACTACAATGTGATTATTTCCCCACTTGTTGATGAACATTTGGGTCATTTACAGTTTGGGACTATTGTGAATAAAATTTCTAAGAATATTCTTGTACAAATTTTGGTGTTACCTATTTTTACTTTTCAAGGGTAAATAGGTAGGAGTGGAATATTTGAGTTATATGGTAAATATTTATGCAGCCTTATAACACAATACCAAACTCTTTTCCAAAATAGTTGTACTATTTTACATTACCAATAAAATGTTTTAGAGTTATAGTTGTTTTATATATTGCCAACATATTGTATGGTATTTTAAATTTACTGATCAAATAGATTTGGTGTCTTATTTTGATTTAACTGGTTTAATGTTTATATACTCTTATCATAGTCCCTGATGACTAAAAATTATTGAGCATTTTATTATGTACTTATTGACGTTTGTATATTTTATTTTATGAAGTGACTTTTCAAATGTTTTGCCAATTTTTTATTGGGCTCGTTTTAAAATATTGAGTTGTAGGTGTTCTTTATACCTTCCAGATATTTGTCCTTGGTCAGATAAATGAACTGAAAACACTTTCTTCCAATCTGTGCCTTGGCTTTTCACTACCTTAACAGTATTTTTCAAAGAGAACTTTTAAATTTTGGTGAGTTTTATTAATCTTTTCTCTTATTAAATATGCATTTTGTGTTTAGTTAAGAAATTGCTACCTATCTCCACATTGTGAGGATGTTTCTTCCATATTTTCTTCTAGAAATTTTATAGTTTTAGCACTTACTTTTACATCTGGGATGCATTTTAATTTGTTTTCTTTTATACAGAATATAAGGTAGGAGTTGAGTTTTTGTTTTTCTCATGTAGATATTCAGCTCTTTCAGCATCATTTGTGGAAATGTCGTTTCTTTCCCTAATTAGCTGCTTGGGCACCTTGATCAATAATCAAATGTACGTATAGATGTGGAAACCTATTTCTGGGCTCCCTTTTCTCGTGTACTGATATACACATCTTTAAATTCCTACCATATTGCATTGGTTACTGCATTGATCAGATAATTATAAGTCCTTCAATTTTGTTTTAAATTTTGGCCAGCGTAAGTCCTTTGCAATCCCAAATAAAACAACGAAACAAAACAAAACCAAAAAAACAACTGCTGTTATTTGAATTGGCATTATGTAGAATAAATTAATGAATTTGGGGAAAATTGGCATCTTAAAAAATTGTTTTTCAACTTTATAAACATAAACTTTATAATATAAATTTATTATATATTTCATTTATTTAATTCTTTCAAAAAAATTTTTAAATATGTGCTTTCATTGTACAGATCTTATATAAATGTTATTAAATTTTGCCCAATTTTATATTTTTGATGCTATTGTAAATGTAATTTTTACACATTTTTAATCCATGATACTTTGTTGCTGGTATATAGAAATATATTTTCTTTTTTGATATTGACTTTATATTCTGAGACCATGATATATTAAATAATTAATTCTAGTAACTTTTATCTAGATATATTATGAGGTTCCACTTACTTGACCATGTTGTTTACAAACAAAGATGTTTTATTTTCCTTTCCAATCCATTTTTCTTTAACTTCTTTTTCTTGCCTCATTGAAATACCTAAAACTTCCAGAATAATATTGGACAGAAGTAGTGAGAGTAAACAGTCTTGCCATATTCCCAGTCCTATGTGGTAAACATTCATTTTTTAAAAGCCATTAAGTTAGCTTTAGGATCTTCTAGATATTTCTTTATCCATTCATATTCTTTATTATAAATGGGTACTGAATTTTGTAAAATGCTTTCTCTGTATTTATTAAAATACTTATATTTTTTTCTCTTCTATTTGTTGATATGGTGAATTACATTGATTGCCTCCTTGTGATAAATCTCACTTGGCTATTATGTATTAATTTTTTACAGATTAACATATTTGCTTTGTCATTTTATTTTTTTAAAAGAATTTTTTCCTGTATGTACATGAGGAAATTTGGTCAGGACTCTTCTTATAATGTTCTTATCCAGTTTACCATCACATGTTTCTCCCCACTACTCTATGAAAGCACTTGAGGGGGTTATTATTTTTTTCCATGAATGTTCAATGGGATGCTCCAAAAAAGTGATCTGAGCCTAGTGTTTTCTTTGTGAGAAGGTTTTATTTAATAGGTATAGTGCTATTCAGATTTTTCATTTCTTCTTGATTCAGTTTTGGTATATTATGTCTGTCAAGGATTTTTCCATTTGTCTTAGTTGTCAAATTTATTAGAAAAAAATCATTTACAATATTTCCCTTTTATCCTTTTAGCATCTGTTGAATGTTTTATGATGTTCCTCCTTCATTCCTGACATTGTTAATTAATTAGTCTCTTTCATTCCTGACCTTGTTAATTAATTAGTCTCTCTCTTTTCTCCTTTCTCTCTCTCTTTCTGTCTCTTTCATTGGCCTAGATAGAAATTCATCAATTTTATCATCTTTTCAAAAAATCATCTTTGGTTTCATTGACTTATTCTATTTTTTATCCATTTCCTATTTCATTGGTTTCAAGTTTTCCTTTCCTAGCTATTTTAGATGGAAAATTAGATTTGATGTGAGAATTTTTTTCTTTTATAATATAATCATTTAAAGTTAGCAATTTATCTCTGAGCACTGCCTTAGCTGAGCCCCATAAATAATAAGTGGTTTAATTTTAATTCTGTCAAAAATTTTCTCATTTACCTTATAATGTGACATTTAGAAATGTGTTGTTTTAATTTCCCTGTGCTTGTGAATATATTTATGTTACTGATTTAATATAATTCCATTGTGCTTCAGAATAATTACTTCAAAGGACATAATATATACTCTGTATATTTGCAATACTCTATTGATAGTTATTTTCTTTGGACTAGCATATGAACTTTATTGATGAATGACCCAGGTATTTTGAAAAAGATAAGTGTTAAGAAATATATTTCTGAAAAGTTTGGAGTTGAGTATTTTTAAGATGTCAATTAAATCAAGTTTTGACAGTTTTGTGCAGGTCTTATATATCTCAGTGATTTTTTTGATTTCTGCTCTGTCAATTATTGAGATTGTTTGAAATTTCTGACTGTACCTGAGAATTTGTCCATTTCTTCTTCCAGTTCTGTCAGTTTTTTTAAAAAAATTATTTATTAGAGTATAGTCGCTTCACAGTGTTGTGCAAGTTTCTGCTATACAGTGAAGTGAATCAGCCATATGCATACACATATCCCCTCCCTTCTGGATTTCCCTCCCATCTAGGTCACCACAGAGCACTGAGCAGAGTTTCCTGCACTATACAACAGGCTTTCACTAGATATCTATTCCATAAATAGCAGTGTTCATGAAATTAGAAGCTCTTTTAATAAGCCAGTTACAAAATTACAAATACTGTATGATTCTACTTATATGAGGTACCTGGAGAAGTCGAATTCACAGAGACAGAAAGTATAACAGAGACTGCCATGTGCTGGGAGTATAGTGGAATTGGGAGTTATAGTTTATGGGCACAGAGTTTCAGTTTGGGAAGATGAAACAGTTCTGGAGATGGATGATGGTAATGGTTGTACAATGGTGTGAATGTGCTAATGCCACTGAACTAGACACTTAAGAACCATTAGAATGGTAAATTGTATATTATATATAGTTTATTACAATTTTTTAAAGAATTTACACTTGACTTTTTTAAAAGATAGCTGTGATTTCTTGCTCTGTTTCTATTGACTCCTTTTCCTCTGATTGTTGGTCAAAATATCCTGTTTCTTCACATTTTTAATAAATTTTGATAGAATGCTGTGAATGTTACATTGTTGCTTGATATCTGTGATTAGCTCTCTTTACTTTTAATTTTGTTTTAAATGGCAGACAGTAAGTTTCTTAGGGATGAGCTTGATCTTTTTGAGGCAAGGTTTATTGTTTAGGTCTTAGGGTAAACTTTACTCTAGGACAATGGTTCTCAACCAGGGGTGATTTTGTCCTACAAGATGGCAATGTCTGGAGACAACGCTGGCTGCTGTGCCAATGTATCAATAGTGACAAGATTGAGAAATGTTTCAAGGCTAGGTTTGCCCTATTATTAAGCTATGACATTTCCATGATCTGAACTGAATGTCCCAGTTTTCAATGGAGTCTCTCTAATTTGGCTAGTTAATATCTCTCCTAAGTTTAGGTCTTGGAATAGGTCAGCTTTCTGTTCAGGCTTGTGCAGTTTTACCCTAAACATGCAAAATTTAGTATTCAGCTACAGAGTCAAGGGAACATTATGAAGATTTCTGGAGCTCTTTCTCAGCATACTTTCTTCCTTTCTGATTCTCCACCCACATATCCCAGATTTCACATTCTCTCTTAGATTTCCTTAATATTGTATCTTGTTTGGGTATACCCTGCCCTTGTGCTGTAGTCTGGAAATTGCCTTCCAACAGAAAGCTGAGGAGATCTTAGTGTTCACTTTTAATATTCTCCTCCTCTCAACAATCACATTCTTGTGCTATGTGTTGTCAATTGTTGAAAATAGTCATTCCATATGTTTTTCCAGATTTCCAGTTAGTTATAGTGGGACCGCAGAGCTGT
Organism: Stenella coeruleoalba; assembly: GCF_951394435.1. Lineage (NCBI taxonomy): Eukaryota > Metazoa > Chordata > Mammalia > Artiodactyla > Delphinidae > Stenella > Stenella coeruleoalba. The sequence continues at coordinate 20,201,863 of NC_137147.1, read as the reverse complement.
CTCAATTACTTCATCCTTGCTGGAATTTGAAGAACCTTATTTTGGTTTGAATTTCCATTTCAAAATGATTAATTACATTGAAAACCTCTTTTTTTAATGTGTCCATTGGCCATTTATAGATCCTATTCTATGAATTCCCTATTAAAGTTTCCCCCATTTGTCTATTAGTCTTCCTTTTAGATATGGATGCTGAGCATTTATTTTTATGTTCTAAATATAAGTTCTCTGTCAACTATATGTAGTACAAATAGATTCTCCCAATCTGTGACTTACTTTCTAATTTCTTAATGTTTCCTTTTGATGAAAAAATGTTCTTAGTTTTAATAAGCTTCCATTGATCGTTTACTTTCTTTTCTCTGTTAATGTTTCATGTTCTTTGCAAGTAGTCTTTGATAACCTGAGGTCATAAAAATATTTTCTCATGTTTTAGTCTAAAAGCTGTATTGTTTCACCTTGCACATTTATGTTTATAATCCACCTGAAATAGACTTTAAGATGTACAGTTGGGGTACAAATTCAATTTTCCCAGCACCATTTTATAAAACTGCCATTCATTCTCCACTGCACATCAGTTTATCATATATGTGTAGAACAGTGTCTGCAGAGTCTACTCTAGTAAATTGTTCATTTTGCTATATCTCTGCTGCTTTAATTAACATCATTTAAAATAAAGACTATGTCTTGTATGTAAGTCTTCAAGGTTTATTCTTCTTCAAGATTGTTTTGAATATCTGGACCTTGTAGATTTCCATATAAATTATACAATCAGCTAATTTTCACATGAAAATAAAAAGCCTGTACTTTTTTAATGGAAATGCATTAACTCTAGATCAATGAGTGGAGATTTGACTTCTTCACAACATTGAGTGTCCCATTACCTGAACATGCTATATTTCTCCAAATATTTAGATATTTTAATGTTTTAATAGTGATTTGGATTATTCAGAGTACAGGTTTTACAAACTTTTATTAGGTTCACTGGCAGATATCTGAGAGTTTTTTGATGATGTTGCAAGCTATTTATTCCTTAAATTTTCATTTCTATTTGTGAGTGGTATATAAAAATAAAATTGAATTCTTTATATTTACACTATAACTTTAGATCTTCCTAGACAACTTATTAAATCCCATAGTTTCTTTAGATTTTCTATGTATACATCATGGTAAATAAAAATTGTGACATTTATTTCCACTTTTCTGATAATTAAACTTTATTTCTTTCTCTTACTGATTATGGTAGCTCACCATTAAGTCAGGTGCTTATTAAAAGTTTGTGTAGATACTCTTCATTAGACTGAGGATGTTCTTTTCTAATTATATATATTATGTTAAGAGATTTTTAAAAAAATCTTTCATAGTTGTTAAACTTTGTCAAATGTTTTTATTGCATTTATTAAGATTGTCATCTTTTTCTACAAATGTAGTAAAATACACTGGTTTATTTGGTTTTATAAATTAAAATATAATTTATATACAGTAATTTCTATCCTTATTCATGCAAACTTTTGCAAAGTTTGACAAGTTGCATAGTTAAGTTAACAACACCACATTCAAGTTATAGTACATTTATATAATATCAAAAAATTTCTTCATGCCTCATCAGAATCAAACTCTCTCTACATCCTCTGGCAAACACTGAGCTTTTCACTGTCTGAATCATTTTGTCTTTACAGATGCCATGTAAAAGGTATCATACAGTATGCAGTCTTTTGAGTCTGACCTCTTTCACTTAGCATGATGTATGTGAGACCCATCAATGATGTTGCATGTGCCAGTAACTGCAGTCCAATAGTAACTCATTGTGTGGATGTATCACAGGTTGCTTATTCCAGTACTGAGGAATATGTAGGCTGTCACCGATTTCCGTTAATAATGAAAAAAGTCTCTATGAACAATTACATCATGTTTTTTTGTGAACATACATTTCATTTCACTGGAGTAAACACCTAGTAGTGGGAATGCTGGATTGTGTAATAAGAATAAGTTTAACTTTATTAAGATATTATTAAATGTTTTCCCAAAGTAGTTTTACCCATTTTACATTAATTCCAGAAATATATTTGAATTTCATTTGTTCTGCAACTTTGTCCACAATTGATATGGCCAGTATGTGTTGCTTATGATGTTGGTTTTTCAGCCATTCTAACAAGTATGTGTTAGTATCACATTGTGGGTATAATTCACAATTCCCTAAAGGCTAATGATGTTCAGAAAATTTTCATGTGCTTGTTTGCCATCTATATATCTTTTTGGTGATGCATCTTTTCAAATTGTATGTCCATTATTTTAATGGGTTGTTTATTTTCTTGTCACTGGTTTTGGAATTTCTTTATGTATTCTAGACACAGTCTTTTTCCAGATACATGATTTGCAAATATTTTCTTACAGTCTGTGGATTGTTTTAACTTTCCTAATGTTGTCTTTCAAAAAACAGAAGTTTTTAATCTTGATGAATTCCAATTTATCATTTTTTTGGTGTGTGTCTACCATGATTTTGGTATCATATCTAAGAAGTATAATACATCTAATCTAATATTGTAAAGGTTTTCTCCTAGATTATCTTTAAAATTTTGAAAATAATTTTGGATCTTATATCTTGGTTAATGATAAATTTTGTATAAAGTGCAATATACTACTATTTTAATCACTGTCATGCTATACTAATTTTTAAATTTAGGTATAGTGGGTCCTTCAAATTTGATCTTTTTTTTCAGGATTGTTCTGGCTATTTCAGTTTATTATCTTTCCATGTAAAACTTAGAATCAACTACTTTTTTAATACAAACATTTTGGCTGAAGTTTGATTGGGACTGCGTATGTATAGGTTAGTTTGGAAAGAGCTAATACCCTAATAATCTTGAGTCTCTCAATCCAGTGACAAGGTAGATCTCTCCATTTACTTAGATCTTCTTTGATGACTTTCATCAATGTTTTGTAGTTTAATCATACAAATTATGCATGCATTTTGAAAAAAATTTCATTTAAGTATTTCATGCTCTTTTTGCAACTATTACAAATGATACTCTTAAAAAATTCAGTTTCCAATTGTTCATTGCTAATACATAGATATACAATTCATTTTTAAATATTTAATTTATACTGTGTGACCATGAAAAATAACTTACTAGTTCTAATATCCTTTTGTGTGGATTCTTTTATAATTTTTATATAGGCATGGCATCATGAGAATGGAGAAACTTTTGTTGTTTTCCTAATCTGTCTGCATTTTATTTTTTTCCATGGCTTATTGCATTGCATAAGACTCTCAGTATAATGTTTTATAGGAGTGTTAAAAGGAGTCATCATTGCGTTGGTACCCTTGTAAATGTCGTTAGCTATAAGTTTTTGTAGATTCCCTTGATCAGGTTTATTCTTAGTTTGCTGAGAATTTTTATCATTAATAGATATTGAATAATGCCAAATGCTTTGCCTGCATCTTTTGAGCATATCTTTGTTTATTCTTTGTAGTCTATTGAGTTGCTGAATTATATTGATTAATTTTAAAATATTGAAACACAACTTCCATTAGATTATTTTGAATATTATAATAATCTGGTTAAATTGTCCATATTTCAACTTTGTCTTCATGGTTTTTTTTTCATATTTTTAAGCATCTTTATCATAGTCATAGTGTCCTTTATGATTAAATGCAGTGTCTGGAATATTTTTGGATTTTCCTCTGTTGTTTGATATTTTTCTTGCATTTTAGACATGTTGCCTATGTTATGACATGTGAAGTAATTTCCAATTAAATCTGAAATTATATATAAATAAAAAGTACCTGGCGAGGCTATCTTCTTCCAGAGAGGTGTTTGCTTTCCATTTGCTACACTTACAGAGTGGGGACTGATTACTTTAATCCAGCAAGACACTGTTTTGAATAGTGGCTTACTTGTTCTCTTGGTAAGGCTCAGTCTCCAGGTTTTCAACAAAGAGCTTGTTTTCTTTAAGCCTCTAACCCTTGATAAGTATGGAACACTAACCTGTGTTTCAGGAAACTGTTGAAACCTCAATTCTTCTTTTTAGAGTCTTTCTTTTTAAGTTTTTAAATCTATACCTTCCAATCTATGCTGCTCCAGAATACAGCTAACGTATCAATAAGGCAACTAGCTATGCTCTTGAGTCCACCTTCCAAGTCTCTGTCCAGAATTTTGCTGTTTTATTCTGAACACTGGCAGAAATTCTCAGTGGATAAATTTTCAACTTCCTGCCCCTATTTATAATCAGAAAGTGCTTTAAGGGCAAAAGTGACTACATATAATCAGATCACTCTTTTGAAGTTCTTCCCTTTCTGGAATCTTGGCCCATCGAGTTCTCAGTTCTCATTGTGTCTAACTTTCTGCTGTCCTCCAGCATATATTTTTGTATGCTATGTAGTATTTTGTTTTGTTCTATTTTTACTGTGGCTGCTCTCAATAGCAGCACTGGTCTGTCATTGGGCACTACATATCATCCACAAGACGTTTTCCCTCAATTTCAATAAATTTTTTTCACCATGAGGTCAGAGGTTTTATTTGTCATTTTAATACTTTCTCTGATTCCCAGATCACAAACAGTATCTCAGACATAGCGGACTCTCATTGAATATCTGCTAAGTGAGTGAATAACCAACATACTTACAGCAAAACAGACAAGTCCATTAGAAGATAAGTCATCTTATTTTGAATGTGTCAATTTAACTCTAGATAACTACATTTTATGTCACTATTGTGCCCTAATATTTTTTGGTAATTACGGGTTTAGTTTCTTTACAATTTTAATTTTTTGTTATAGTAATAAAGAGATATTCTGTCACTATCCTACCTCACCTTATTATTGATATTTAAAAGATTTAAAAAGAGAGAATGCAAAAGAAGAATAAAGCTTGATATAAACATAGATGCACTTACTGGACATTTTCTGAAATTTTTCCAGAATGATTTGTGATATCTCTTAAAAATATTTCATTAAATATAGGTGAGAAGTTAAAATCAGAATACCGGTGAGTATGCTCTCTCAGATAATATATGATAATACACAAAGAGTTTAGTTGTTTCTGATTTCTATTAAAATATATTGATAGATTTTCTCTACATAAACTAGTGCAGCAGGAAACAAGAGAAAATTGTCTCTTGAAATGCTTTTATTTGAAGAGTATCAGTTAAATTGATTCCCCTGGAGGTGACTGAAATCAAGGGTAGAGACTGACTAGGAATATTATTCACTAAAAGAATAAAAAGATCTTCTTATGCAATGTTTATTAGTAGGCCCTGACACAGATCCAAAGAATTTGCATTTTATTTTGAGTCCCTGGGGTAAGCAAGCACTTTTGAATTGGTTATATTACCTTTTAGTTGACTGAGATTACAGATAAAGAATTAAAAGTTATCATGAAATGATGAATTTCTACCATCAGAGAATACCTTAGTGGGCACAGGAATCATATCACAATAAGCCTTAAACTTATATTTTAGTGTTAGGATTTGATCATTTCCAATATTCTGAGCTGCTGGGAGGTATGTACTTGCAGACATATGAGTGATGTCTTTTTATTTTTTACATAAATCCTTACATAATGCCAGGGAGAGATCCCCATTCATTGCTTTTATTTTCCTTTAATGTGTTTATTCTCACCTTACTCTGACCATTGACATCATTGGCTTATTACTAAATTTAAGAGGAAAAAAAAGTAAGGGACCTTTTTCTAGGTTTAGCAAGTCATAAAAATTCATCAGAAATGAGCTCTCAAAACTGGACTGTAAGTTTTGTATTACATTTCCCAGCATGAGATAAGAGTTTTTATCTCTCAATCTGAAATATCCAAATGACCCTGGGCTGTTCATTTTAGATTAAAGCCCTAATGGTACCTTTGTCTGTTGCAGCATAACTCTATTCTTCACTTTTGTGAAGCACCAGCCTTAAAGGAACTGCTGTTATTATTTAAGGGCATTTCAAAAGGAAAGCTGACACTACCAAATAAACACATTTAATGAAGTGAGATTACTAGTCACTAAGGCGCTAATGAACTGTAAGATTAGCTGCAGCAAACAAAATTTCTCCCATTTCCCCTCCTGCCAATATCCAGGACTCCAGCTGGAGAGATAAGATGTAGAATTCATCCAGTGTTCAATACTCAGACAGCTGAGACAGTATTCTTCCTCTATAACCCTACACTCAAAATAGCAGCTGCATTCTGGGTCAAAATGAGTATGTGGAGACAGATATGGAAATGTGATTTTTTTTCTTTTTTTGTTTCACTTTCACAGAGTTCTTCTTTATAGACTTTGAAATATATAACTTATATATTAGTAAAATTTTTCTTTTATTTTGCCAAATGTCTTTACCACCAAGATTCTGCTTAAAGATATAACATTATTGATCATGGAAGAAATACTGCAAAATTGTCTAGGACTATATTGGACAAAATATCATAATAATTTTTTTTTTAATCCAGTACTGGGACTTCCCTGGAGGTCCAGTGGTTAAGACTCTGCACTTCCACTGCAGGGGGGGTGAGGGGCAGGTTTGATTCCTGGTGGGGGAACTAAGATCCTACGTGCCACGTGGTGCAGCCAAAAAATAAAAATAAAAATAAATCCAGCACTGACTTGGATATTGCCAAAGAAACCGCACAGACTACATCTTCTCTTAACACTGCACCACCATCCCAACCTCCCCACCTCCCATTAACCCCCTACACAAACACTGCCCCACCTCAAGACTGCAAAAGAACACTCTTCTCTGTTTGCATGCACTTTAAGCAGATAATTTGTTTTGTTGATATATTGTTTGCCAACTAACCCTTGCAGAACATTACAGTGAACTAACAAATACAATGCTTAGATGCAGTAAATGTGAATATCGCACATGCACATGTGAATGTAGGGGATGAAGAAAGAAGGAAAAACTAAGAAGACTGAACAAGGAAGGGGGGGTAGTGAGAGGGAGGAGAGAAGGAAGGAGGAAGACAGGACACAAGCGTTTCAAGTTGTTTACTAATCAAAGGTATAGGCATTGTCTGTGGATCGATTTAATACAATAAGTGGCAGTTATGCATATATTTGAAAAAAATGTACCTTGTAGTCTTTTAATTTTGGTTGTTTAAAGAATTGCTGTGTAGTCAATTTGGTAGTAGCAGTCAGAATCGATCAGAAAACAGACATATTGTCTATACAGGGCCCTATTTATTTGCTCACCTACTGTGTATAAGCAGGCTTATTTAGAACTGAGAGGATTCAACCCACTAAAACAAAAAACCTTTTGTACGACAAATAAGTTGCTAATGCAATTTCACAATCTAGTCAGTACCGAATTTGTGTTATCATAATGCTCACATGGTGAATATGCTATGGAGTGATGCAAGTTACTCACCAACGTTACAAAAGTGATGCATGTCATCTTGCTTCTTCTTAACCTCACTATTTAAGCCTGCTCTACTGGAGCTGTGCTAGGGGAGCATCACCACAAGACTGCTTAAAATCATAACTTCAATACATTCAGAATAGGAAGGTAGAGAGAGAAGCAGATCAACATATTCTCCCTGTGGGATCAGATGGGTTTTGCAAAATTTCAACAGTTCAGTTATTTTCAGCCTTCTGGAGGAAATTCATCAAAAGCACTTTTTTTTTTGGTACAGTTTGCTTCCCTCCCACCCTTTGTTCTGCAAGCCTCTTGTCTTTATACTTTCTGCATCTGCTTTTATTACATCTCTAGCTGGTTGTGAATTCCAGCTTCTTACCCAAAGAAAAATCTTGCCTCTGTGAATCACCCTACATAATATCCAGAAGGGAACACCATATAAAGCCCATCCGAAGTTGGAACTAAAGAACAGGTAACAGGCAGCAAGGGAGAACTACACATTGTACCTGGTTTCAAGGAATGCTTTTGCTTTTTCTTGACAACATAAGCAATGATAACAAGTCTTTGCTTTTTTTTCCAGTTACCTTTTTTCTTGTACTAAAAGTGTTTTATAAACAATCTTACACCACTGATCCTTTCTAGAATAAGGCAGAGTATAAATATGAAAGTAAAGTTTGCCAGGTTTGGAATTTACAAAGACCTTTATATTTAATCTTGCCAATGATCTCCACTTAAAAACAAAGGTCGTGAAATTCAGAGAGACTATACAACTTGTCCAATGTCATCTTTGGTTGTTTAGAAACTGAACTAAAGTTTTCTAGAAATTAAAGTCTTTTTGATGAACTTTCATAATTTCAATAACTCAGCTTCTTTCAGTTCTGATGGAAAAACCCAGCAGTTTTAGAATGACATGCAAGGCTTTTCCCTCATCCATGCATGTCTCCTCTGCTGGCTCTATTTTCCATCCAGCCCTCACCTGCCTCCATGTTTTCCAAGCACAAGAAATGATCATTTAGTTCTTAAAGATGCTCTATCTCTGACAGGCCATTACTTGTGTCTTTTAGTCCGTTCCCTGATCTAATACTATTCTCCTCTCTGCCTGGACATCTCCTGTTTTCTCTCAGTGACTATGAACACGGGACCTGGGGTCACTGGTCTAGGTAAAAAATCTCATTCTGCTACTCCCAGCTAACTTTTAGGTAAATTGCATAAGTGTTCTGTGCCTCAGTGCCCTCCTTCATGATGTGAGGCTGGTTATAATCCCTTCCTCATAGAGCTGCTTTCAAGTTAAAAGATTTAATCTATGGAAAACCCTGAGAGAGTTGTTGATTAACCAGAGTCCAAAGAGTAACCTAGTTTTTCCATACATCTCATACCACAAGCTACTAGACCCTGATATATTTTTTCCACATTGTGGCCTTCATAACTATTTCCTCTCTTAAATTTCCTCTGCCAGTTGTATAACCCTGACCCTCCTCACTTACTGTTGGATTTCCGTAATTTTCTGTGACATGCTATTCCTGCTACGTGGCTTCTCCTCATCTAAGGTATTCCCCACAATCTTGCCAGTTTAGTCTTTCTAACCTGCAAGTCTGATCAATTCACTCACTTCAAAACTCTTCCATAGCACCCTATAGCTTTCAGCATACGTGAGGCTCTACATGCTTCAATCTCTGCTCTGCCCCCTAATGTAAGTTGAGCAAGTGTACTCATACCTTCTAACTTGCAGAAAGTGCTAAACAATAGTGAATGAATGGATGGACAAATGGTTGATTGCACAATGAATCATGGTATAAGCATGTTCACTATACAATGATGTCCTTTCTGATCTGGTATCTAGGACAAAGACCCAATCTATGTCTTAGGTAGGATTAGAGGGGAAGTTGCATACTGAAATATGTTGACTGCAGAATAATCAAGTGTTTTTATCATTCTTTAAGGACTAATGATCCTGAAAATCATTTAAAGGGAAAACAAAGGAATCTAAAAAGCTGTGCCTTTCCTTCTCACACGGTTTCCTTTCATTTGCTTATAGACACAATGCCTTGGGAAGTTATAGACCTCTATGGCATTCTTACTTAAAAAAATTGAAGTATAAATACATGCAAAAAGTATAAAATATGAATTCAAATCTACAGTTTGTAGATTTTTTACATTTTTCTAAACCCATGTATTTACCATCCAGATTAAGACAAATATGTTAAGCACTCAAAAGTATTTCCTCGCGCTCCTACTTCCCAGGCAATACCCAGCCACCCTCCAGATGTAAACTTGCTATCTTGACTTCTTCCAACGTTAGTCAGTTTTTTGTTTTGTTTTGTTTTGTTTTTGCAGTACGCGGGCCTCTCACTGTTGTGGGCTCTCCCGTTGCGGAGCACAGGCTCCGGACGCGCAGGCTCAGCGGCCATGGCTCACGGGCCCAGCTGCTCCGCGGCATGTGGGATCTTCCCGGACCGGGGCACGAACCCGTGTCACCTGCATCGGCAGGCGGACTCTCAACCACTGCGCCACCAGGGAAGGGAAGCCCCGATAGTCAGTTTTGACTGTTTCGAATATGTACTCTTTGTGTCTGGCTTGTTTTATGCCACGACATATCTATGAGATGTATCCAAGATGTTTTGTGTGTCAGTAGTTGGTTCTTTTTTATTGCTGCATAATATCCTATTGTATAAATATGCCACAATTTATGTTTTCCAGTCTCCTGTTGCTGGACATTTGGGGTGTTCCAAGTCTGAGGCTACAATGAATAAACATTTATGTATGTGTCTTTTGGTGTATACATGTATTAATTCTCTTGTATATGTATATATCTAGAGTGAAATTATTGGGTCACAGGATCCTATGGCTTTTGATGTTTTGATTTTCCTCTTTCCTCTCTTCATACTTTTTTAAACCATTGAACAGCCCCTCTTGACTTTTGCATCCATATTCCCACATTATATTATTTTTCATAATTATTCTCCTTTTATACAATCTCAGTTTCTCTTTAACTAGACACCTAATCTGGAACAATTAGGAAATCTAATAATACAAAGAGAGATTAACATTTTCTTAGTTCAACAGTTGGGATCTTTTTCTTCTACAATACAAGAGTATTTTAAAGTATTACAAATCACTGACATATGCCACCAAAAATCCAGTATTTGTTTGGAGATTTCTTATTTTGGAATTTTATCTGTGCAACCACCCTTTTGATTTTTGACCCCTTTACTAGAGTACCAGGTTATGACTGTAACTTATTTGAATTTTGTAAATTGGTTAGCTTGGCTTTTTCATAGATAAGTGCTCCTGTTATATATTGTATGCATGACTGTCCTTCCAAACATTCATTTGTTTGTCAGTGCTTATTCTTGGGGAGGGGGAGGCATCAAAAAGAACACTTGCAGTTTCATCCTAAAACACATCTCAGATGTGTAGCCTCAGTCCTTTGAGTCTAATTCCAAGAGGCTAGGCAAAATATTCAGACTTCTTAGTGACCTTCGTTTCCTTCATGGTTTCAAAATAACAGAATTTTTGTCTTTGTGATTCCCCAATTTGCTGTAAGAAACCGCTTTAATGACTTCTGCAATGAAGCCTCAGGTTTCACTTTAGCTGTAACATTTTTGGAAGGAAAACATGAGAACTGAAGAACGCTTCAGCAGAATCTGAAATAAAAGAAAAAAAAAAAAACACAGGGCTTTTAGTGTTCTGAGGCCGGATAATAGTGTTTCTTTGTTCTTTCTGGGAAATGCAAGTGATAAATATCAGAGACAGAATGAAGCATATGATAAAGAAGAACAAAATATGAAGTAGGAAAATAGTCTTTGATACTGCTGATAGTGGCAATAAAATCCCGCCCACACTAACATGTAAAATGTGCACTCCTTACTAAAATATATGGAATATTAGAAATCACTCAGAATTTAAGCTTTATTCAGATGTAATGAAACTTTTCACGCAGAACTAGAGATTATCTCATAAAAATAATTCATTCCCTCTGATTTACCTGGGACAAAATAAGATGGTTCTTTCCTGGTTATCAGTCTAGCAAGAACTTTGTCCAATCTGATTTCTACAAGCGTCAAACCAGTACTTAGGGCAAATATTTACGATGCTAATTTTCTCAAAAGAGCTTCTATATGTCGTTTCCTTTTTTTTTTCATTTTCTGTCTCCAACCCATCATAACTTCATTGCTAAGAAGTGACAAAGTATCTTCGAGAACTTTGAGGCAATTCGGAGAGACCAGGTAACAGATACCACAGAATGCTTTCACTTCACTGTAGCTTAGAGTTTAACACAGATCTGACAACTTCTGCTTTAGCAAACACTTTTTCTGTGTTGCAACAATTTATCTCAGACAGCAAAAATACCATTAGGGGTGTAACTAAAAGGTAGAGTGTCATCATTTCTTGTATATTTTGCAGGTTTATTGCTCCTTATTAAGACAGTATTACCATGGAAATCAGGCAGACTGACAAATCCTCTTGAGTCCACACTACTGGGTATGTGACCCTTTGTTAGGTTATATACAGTCTATGATCCTTGGCTTCCCTTATCCATCACACAGAAATAATTATACCCTCACGTTACAGAATTGTAGTAAGAATTTACTGATAAATATATAAACTCTTGCATCATAATATGCATCATAATACTAGATCCCTTACAAAAGTACTTTTCCAATTGAACTTGATTTCATATGTTTATAAATTCTGGTAGATGCAGGGAACATAATGTAACTTTGGAGGGCAGTGTGCAATAGACAAAAAAAAAAAAAAAAAAAAAATAAGGCAGCAATTGGAATCATACAAACTCAGGTTGCAATGGAGGCAACACAACTAACTTTTGAAATTTGACCAACCTCTCTGAATCTTAGTTTCTTCAACTATAAAATAGAAATTATAACTAACTAATGGGAACCACTGACAAGCTGGTTCCAAGGATCAAAGGAGATATAATCTGGTATAATGCATCTTGTAATGGCTTAAAAATAGTATAAATCTCTTCTATAATAGGATTTAAAATAAATGTCTGGATATATACATATATACTCTGGACATACCATAAGGTTTTCCCATCACACTTAGAATGACATTAAACCCCTCTTCCTGGGCTGGTCCTGAATTCCTCTTAGACCTCGTCTCCCAGCATCTCCCATATTTACTTTACTTCAATCAGCATGGCCTCCTTGCAGATTTTCAAATAAGCCAAGCTCATTTCCAACGCAGGACTCCTACAGTTGTTCTTGCTTTGCTGAAATGATTTCCTCTCAGGTATTTTCAAGGCTCATTTTGGATTTCATGTATGCCTCTCCCAAATATCTACTCCATCTTTTATAAATAGAACCTCACTTGCAAAACTCTAGTATTTACCGTGTCTTATGTGTTTTGATATGTGTATTAAAATTTGATATTAAAGCATGTATCCATTTGTTTACATAAGTATTCTCTACCTACCTTGGACAAGAGCAGGTGCTTACTATTTTATTCATCTGTATCACTAGCTGTAGAACAGTGCTTTATGTATAATAATAATCAATTAATACACACAGGTAGAATGAAGGAATTCATCAATCAGTCAAATCATACTTAATACTTGGGAATACGTAACATTCTTTTCGGCCCATTTTGCCAATATTTTGTCTCCAAAACATGCATACAAAGAAACACTATATTCAAAACACTATATTCAAAACACTATATTCAAAACAATACTTGAATTGTATATTCAAGTAATTTAATTTAGGATAACGACTTATCTTACAAGGGAGATATCTGTAATGTTCACATCAGAGTTATAGACAGTCAAGTTATATTTCTTACATATTTTTACTAGTGTTAATTGTGGACTAGGAAGAAATAATTGTCCTGGTAAATAAATTTTGACAACATAAATACATTTAATTTAAATACCACCAAGTTCTCCTAATATGGGTTATATTGTTGCCTTCTGATAGTACCTGTGAATTTCCATAGTATTTTTTATTTTCCACAAGCTAAAAAAATAATTCCTTCCTTTTTTTTTTAACACAGTGCCTCCTTTTTTCTTTAGTTTCTTCTGATACAATCAGAGAAATATATGTGGCATTGAAATTTATTCAATGTAAATGACTTCTGTTCTAATCAAATGTCTAAGCTGTCTTTTACCGTTTAGTCACCCAAAAAGTAGTTTATTGCCTTCCTTGATCCTCTGCCATAAATGCTAAATTTTAATTAGTTTGGCAGTTCCCTAGATTTGCAGCCAGGATTTCTGCACAAATATTCTTTTATATATTCCAGTAGGTGAATGAATATTATCCCACTTAATTTGGGAAATTGGCGGAAATGAAAAACTCTCTAGAACAAGGACAGCAAAAAGCAAACAGTCAAGGATGAATTGAAGGCTCATGAAAAACAGCATTTTGGCAGGGGATTGATGTGTATGTTAAAGAGTAGTAGACGTGGCTGCTTTCAGGAAAAACTTCAGAAGCATACTGCATTTGTACAAGAACACACGAATGAAAATGTAAACAATAAAGACATCAATATTTGTATAAGAAGGCAATGAGTGAATATGGGATGATTTCATGGAGGAAGTGAACTGATGCCAGACCTTGAAGGATGAGTTAAATTTGCTTAATGATCCAGGTAACATCTACTAAATGCTTACTCTGTAATTGGCACTTTTACATCCATTTTTATTATTAATTTAATTCCTATGAGAACAACACTATAAAATGGTACGGCTATTTTCCCCATTTTTCATTTGAGGATATTAGACACAGTCACAGTTTACTCCATTCCTGACAAATTACTTAAGAGCAAAAAACATAAAGCTTGGGGTTAATCTTTGGTCTATATAATTTATTTTTAATTGGCCATAACTGCCTTAACATTGGATTTCAGAATATTTTAAATTCTGGATAAATCATCTAGAAATGCCTATTAAATTAAATTTATAAGTCCAAGAAGGTCCAAGACATTATTAGAATTAGTAGAATTTCTGCTTCAAATATTTGGCTAGAACATTAATTCATTCCACAAATAGGTACCAAGAAGATTTATATGCTAGGTTCTCTGATAGGAGAAACTTCGTGTGTGTTGTTTTTTTAATTTGATCTATTTGCCTAAAACATCATTATTTTCACTTAGTGCTTACTAATTGTTAGATCTCAGGCTTTCTTTTTCTTTTCTTTTCTTTTTAAATTTCCTTCTTCTTTTCTTTTTCCTTGACTCCATATGGAAGAAAAAATAATCATCTTATGGTTGCAATGCATTCACCTTGGGGAAAGCTGTGATGGCTCTTTTATATGATTATTTTAATGGTACGACTTCCATTAGGAAGAAGACATTTCTATTGCCCCTAACATTTTTAGAAAGGCAGTGACACAGTAAAATGGAATCTTGCTCTGATTTCCACTCATGGTATAATTCTTATTTAGGGGATTCTGTTTGGTGTTCACAACTAGTTCTATAGAGCTCAGGGATTACTTAGACAAAATGTGAATCGATCCATGGTCTGGGCATAGGTAGACAAAATATTTGCATAATTTAGCAGCTTATGGTAGAATCATACAACTAAGACCCAAAATTTTAAGCAAAGTTATATTTTAACAAATTCACTATCACTTGGTACCTCTTAATTGAACTTAATGCTAGATTAATGACATGCAAATAATAACTACATTATGGATTTTCCAGAAACTTCTAACTTATTAGGAAAGTAGGAAAACAAACTGCATGGACCTCACAACAGTTTATGAATGAACAAAAGAAAGAAACAAACAAACAAAAACTTCCCTGAGCAGAACTGTCCAGTAGAAATACAATGTAAGCCATATAAATAACTTAAAATTTTCTAGTAGTCACATTTTAAAGTAAAACAAAACTAAAATTAATTTTAATAATATATTTTAATTAACACAACATATTATTCAATATATATTTTAACATGTAGTCAATATTAAACTATTGAGATATTTTACATATTTTCATTCTAAGTCTTTGAAATTTGATGTATATTTTACAATTACAGCACATCACAATTCAGATTTCAAATTTTTATTGGAACTAATTCATCTGTATTTAGATTTTTAAAGCTATAGTTTGAAAACTAGATTCACCTATTCAAGCTGTTCTAAACACTTCTAAAAGTATTCCAGGAAATAAAACGTACTCCAAAAAATATTTTTACTTTAATATTAACATTTGTATTCACATTGACAAAACTTTTTCATCTTTTTTAAAAGAATTGATTTAGTTTTAAATCAACAGCATATCAGTTTCAAACTGTATCTGTCTAACAAAATTAAATGTACTAACTCCTATGCCAACTCATTAACATTAACAATGATTTCAAAAGAGTATTGCACAAATTAAATAGAAATTCTAAAATTATCGATATCAGTACATTTTTTCTTATAGTTTTGCAGCCAATTTATATAACAATGTTAATTAGAATTAAAATCCTCTGTATATTGATTCTCATTAGAAAACATGTAAATTATTGTTATTGGTTTTTATCTTGAAAAGTTTCAATATTAATATAAATTAATTTACCTCTTTAGCTAGTTTGTCAAAAAGATTTTCCTTTTCTTAGAACTTCAAATTTAACTCACTTATATGTTACCTGAAACTGGTGAGAAAATATAACACACAGTGCCATATTTTTGCCACTATTATTGAATATAGGGAAAATATTCCTTTTGTTTCAGGAAAGATTTGAACTGTGGTTAACAGTTCAGTACAGATGGTCTCCAAATTAACATGGTTCGACATGATTTTTCAACTTTACCATGGTATGAAAATTATACACATATTTAGTAGAAAACATAGTGCAAATTTGGAATTTTGATCTTTTCCCTGGCTAGTGATATGCAGTGTGGTATGATACTCTCTCCTGATGCTGAACAGTGGCAGTGAGCCACAGCTCCCAATCAGCCATGCAATCAAGACAGTAAATAACCAGTACACTTATAACATACAACTATTCTGTTTATCACTTGCAGTACAGTATTCAATAAATTACATGAGATATTCAACACTTTATTATAAAATAGACTTTGTGTTAGATGATTTTGCCCAACTGTTGGCCAATGTAAGTGTTCTGAGCACATTTAAGGTAGGCTATGCTATGTATGCTATGATGTTCAGTAGGTTAAGTGTGTTAAAAGCATTTTGACTTTCACAAGTCAAGGAAGAGCTGCAAGTCTTTGCAAAACACTTCTGTGTCTTATGGAACACAAGATCCTTAATTCATTTTCTTCCATTTCTTTTAATAGTTTCATGGCATCCATAGCATTTTTACCTATATACTTAACAGTTTAAGAACTATATCCATGACAGTTTACTTAGAATTTGTTTCAGAAAACAGAAAAATATTTTCAACATACATCATGCTGTGAAATAAAGCAATCAGATAGATTTCAATCCATTGGGATAGAAACTATTTTTTTCATATCTACCTAAATTATTTCTTTGAAAGATATAAAAAATTTTAAAAACCTATTATTTATTAGCCTTAACACATTTTTTGGAATCTTAGGATTTTGTACATATAAGAGTGTATTACTCACAAACAGATGTAATTTTACTTTGTGGTTTTTAGTTTGGATGTCTTGCATTTCTTTTCCTTATCTAATTGCTTTGGCTAGAACTTCAAGTACAGTTAGCCCTCTGTATCCATAGGTTTCCCATCCACAGATTCAATTAACCATGGATCAAAAATATTCAGAAAAATTTCCAGAAAGTTCCAAAAAGCAAAATTTGAATTTGCCACATACTGGCAACTATTTACAAAGCATTTGAATTGTATTTACAGCTGTTTATGTATCATTTACATAGTATTCGATATTATGAGTAATATAGAAATGATTTAAAGTATACAGAAGGATGTGTATAAGTTAACACAAATACTATGCTATTTTATATAAGGGACTTGAGCATCCCTGGTGGTAGTCCTGGAACAAATCACCCACGGATACCAAGAGATAACTGAACAATGTTGAATAAAAGTGGTGCAAGCAGGTATCTTTTCCTTGTTCCTGATCTTAGAGGAAAAATTTTCAGTCTTTCACCACTGAGTATAATGTTTGCAGTGGATTTTCCATATATGGATTTTATTGTGTTGAAATAGTTTCCTTTCATTCCTAGTTTGTTGAGTGTTTTTAATGATGAGAAGGTGTTGAATTTTGTCAAATGCTTTTTCTGAATCAGTTGAAGTGATCATGTGCATGTCTGTGTGTTTTACTTGATTCTGTTAATGTGGTGCACTACACTGATCAATTTTTATATGTTGAAACATCCTTGCATTCAAGGAATAAATCCCACTTGGTTATGTTGTATAACTGTTTAATATGCTGTTGAGTTTGGTGTGTCAGCAACTTGTTTAGGTTTTTCCATCAGTGTTTATAAGAGATATTGCTCTGTAGTTTTCTTGTGATGTCTTGGTGTGGCTTTCATATCAGGGTAGTGTTGACCTCAAAGAATGAGTTAATAAGTGTTCCCTTCTCTTAAATATTTTGGAGAAGTTTGAGAAGGATTTATATTAGTTCTTTTTTAACTGTTTGGTCAAGTTCACCTGTAAAGCAATCAGGTACAAAGCTTTTCTTTGTTGGGAGATTTTATTATGGATTTAATGTTCTTACTAGTTATAAGTCTATTTAGATTTTTTACTTCTTTGGGACTTAGTCTTGGTAGATTTTGTGTTTCTAAGAGTTTGTCCATTTCTTCTAAGTTGACCAATTTGTTGGCAGTACTTTCTTATAATCCTTTTTATTCTACAAAATTAGTAATAATATTCCTACTTTCATGTCTGTTTTTAGTAACTGGAGTCTTATCTCTTTTATTCTTAGTCCACCTAGATAAAGCTTTGTCAATTTGTTGGTTTCAAATAACCAAATTTTAATTTCATTGATCTTTTCTATTGTTTTTTCTATTCTCTATTTTGTTTACCTCTGCTCTAATATTTATTATTTCCTCATTATTGCCAGTTTTAGGTTAAATTTATTCTTCCTTCTCTAGGGCCTTAAATTGTAAAGTTAGATTGTTGATTGGGAATCTTTTTTGTTTTTTAATGTAAGTATTTATAGCTAAAAATTTCCCCTTTAACACTGCTGTTGCTGTGTCCCATAAGTTTCTGTATGTTGTGTTTTTGTTTTCATTCACCTCTAACTATTTTCTAATTTCTCTTGTGATTTCTTCTTTGATCCATTGGTTAAGAATGTGCTGTTTAATTTCCACAATTTCATAATTTTTCTAATTTTCCTTCTGCCATTGTTTTCTTCATCTCATTATGATCAGATAATTTATATGATATCTATTTTTTTAAAAAATCATGAAAATTTGTGGCCTAACATATGGTCTATCTTGGAAAATGTCCCATGAACACTTGGGAAGAATGTATATTCTGTTATTATTGGAAAAGTGTTCTCTGTATGTCTGATAGAATTAGTTGGTTTACTATGTTGTTCAAGTCCTCTATTTCCTTGTTTATCTTTAGTCTGGTTCTTATATTCATTATTGAGAGTAGAGTATTAAAGTCACCATCTATGTTTGTAGAATTGTCTATTTCTCCCTTCAATTCTGTCAACTTTTGCTTCACTGATTTTGATGGTCTATTACAAGAAGCATCCTTTATTTTTTTTATTAGAAAAATAATTTAATTATGATTAAAAAAGAGTATTTTAATTTTAATGCCAATTACAATCTACATAAATATAATTTTAACTCAGGTTCTCTGCATAAATGATTCAAATAAGACATTTTACAATGTTATATCAATGTGTAAGAAAACTCATTTAATTAAATCAATCCATTAACACCGACTAGATCAGTGAAGTGTTTATCTGCAAGGCTGTGTATGACATAAGTGGCCTAACTCAACACACTACCACAATGATGCCCTTTATGATGCAATGGTTAAAGTGAAAGGTAGATTTACCAAATAATAAAGCCATGTCCAACATAACACGTGTTTTACAAAGTTCATTTTTTAAGTAAAATTTAAATTAAATGAAATTTAAAAATTAAAAATTTAGTTCCTTGATCATATAAGCCACAGTTTATGTGTTCAATACACATATGTCTAGTAGCTAACATACTGGACCATGTAGCTTTAGATCATTTAATGTTAAGGGGCACTTACATTTTCACATGATGAAGTTGACATTAAGAAAACTTCTCAATTGAAATTTCAGTCATTAGGTGAAATTAGTGTGATTCTAAATCACAAGCTTTGCCATATCACAGGACAGGGGTTAAATATATCTATTATTTGGCAAGCACTCAATAAAGAACAGACATTGTTACCAGTATTACTATTGTCAGTACCACTGCAGAGACACCTTGATGAGACACATGAGATCATTTTAATGCAAATTTTAATGTCTTGGCTTAAAAGTGATGTATCATATAGAACATTAGCTCTAGTCACTTGAATTTCACCATAAATCTGTATTTGGGTAACTTCTTTTATTTTTATGTTAACTTCACATTTTTCTGATTTTGTTGTTGTTAAACAAAAATTTTCTTAAGGTGCCTAATTAAACAAAATATTCATTCTGATACTTTGTGAATAATTGTTTTTGAAAAGTTTAATCTGGGAAGGCTAGACAAATGAAGCTTTAGATGGATAAACATAAACAAGAGGAGGCAAATGGAATTTTTTAAAAAGTTCTAAGTTGCTCTTTGGGAATATTTTTACTGGAGAAGACCAATCCTGGAACTTGCATGATTAATAGATATAATTAGTTTACAAAGGCTGAAAATCAAGGTTTTCTAATGGCCAATTCACTCAATAGTGCAGCCCTGGCCAGAATCAATATGATAATGATCATTCTTTCCCCAATTGAGAGAGGCGTGAAGTGCAGTGAATGTGTGTATGTGTGTGGTGGTAAGGGCAGTGGTGAGTTGGGATGGGTCCAGAGCAGAACAAAGGCAGGCGTCACTTCTAGGCCTGCTAGATTTCCAAGGATTTCAATCCTGGACAGAAGACATTGGGGCTTATCTCCTTTGAGTCTAATTGCTGCAGAGGATAGTAAAATATTAACAAACAAAAGATAATGAAAGCACATGTTCCTTGGAAAATAGGAGAAAAAATGAACATAGACTTTTCTGTAGTTGTTAGACAGACAGATAACCTCTGTAAATTTAGTAAGGGATGTCTGTTAACTAAAATAATTCACCTTTACTATCTCCAGCAAAGCTTCAAACCAAAATGGAACATTAAGTACAATTACTACAGAAGGATAGAAATTACATAAGTATGCTTTTATGAAATGTTAAACATTTCTAGAACTAAGAAATACGTATGTTGCATCCTTTTTGACCCTCCTGGTGACTTTGGGCAAATAACTTAAATTCCCTGGTCCATAGTATCCTTATATGTTTAATATACCTCATGAGATTTATTAGACATGCTGTATAAATCATATAGCAAAGAAGCAGGCAGAGAATAAAGCATTAAAATATTTATTTTTGTAACTTATATTATTATAATGATTTTTAGATAACATGGTTAATTCAGAACAGTTAAATGGAATGATAGTGAATCACTGCAGGATATTATATATAAATATGTAAAGGTAGATGATAGATGGCTGTATGGATAGATAGAATATTAAACTATATTTACTATTAAATATAGTTAAAGAAAAGGTGGTTTCTCTAGGAAGTGGAATATGGTGGCAGGATCATTAGCCACTCATTGGAAGTTTTGATTTCTACTTTAGTTTTGTTATTTGTTAGTTTTTTGAATGTAGGTATGTGATTTGTCTTTGGTAAGTATGAGTTTCTTCTCTGGAAAAGATAGCAGAACTAATAATACTCTCTCTGGTCTTCCAAAAAGAATTATTTAGAGATTCAAATAAAAAGATAGATGGAAAGTACTTTATGTCTGTGTAAAGCTTTCCAATTTTCAAATGTTGTTATCAATAGAAATATCTTATTAGGTATGGGAGAGAGAGCAAAGTAGGTGACTAAGATAAAATGATTAATATAGAAGTTAAAGAAGTTTAAAGGAAATTTATTATCTAGCTTGCAAGAATGGAGGGGTTATGATTTTAATCTCCTTAGACCTTGTATAGCTCATGACAAATAGTAGAAAGGAAATCAAAATGGTTCCAGGCTTAAATTCCAGTGCTGCCACTAATAGTTTACTGGGTATAATACCCAGCTTACAGGGTTTTTTTAATAGTAAAAGAAAGTGTGTTTTTATAGCACTTAACATAGTGGCTGATACATACTCTCAATAAGTGTAACTAATAAAAATTAATTACGGAGTAATCCCTCATGCATATTTCAAAAAATAAATCTAGGGATTTACCATGCTCTGGTCTATAAAAAGGCAGAGTTTCAGAGATATGCGGATCATATGGCAATATCTGTCCCAATGATTCAGTATGGCAATGCAGCTATAATAAATTAAAACCAGATTCATTGTACCTATAAAAGTGAATACAACAACCAGTAATAATGACAAATATGAATCACACTTTTAGAGTCCACCTCTGAGTCGAAATTGCTTGGCCAGGTATCACCTCATTAATTCTCTTACCCTCAAGATAAATGAACCAGTTTTATAATCTTAAGAACACTGAATTATATTTCAGAGAATAATCAGAATTACTGATAGAAAAGAACATACTTGAAATCTCCCTGATTTTATAAGCCTTTACATTTCAATGCAAAGCCAAGGCCTTTTTTAGAGGCTGAGCTCTATTTATGGCTAGATTTTTAAAAACTTCTCGATTAAAGAGAAAAGATTGAAATGCCTCATAAAAGGGCACTTGGACATCAAATGGACCTGACTTGACTGTATTTTGATGACTTTAGTATGGATTAATCACACACATAGAGATAAAAATTCCCTTGAAATACATAGTCAGTTTTTAAATTAATAAGATAATGTGCTTTGAACAAATTGCTTTTGGAGAAAGCAACTATAAAATTCAAAGTATTTTCAACCAGTGTCTTGCACCAAATCTAACAAAAAGCAGGACACATTCTCCAGAAGCAAACTCCAGTACTACTGATATTTGTCTCTTACTAATGTTCTTTAGTATTGGTTCCTGGAATTAATGATTAAAATTGGCCCGTGGAGAGAGAGATACCAGGGTTATATGATACCTGGGTTAAATTTGAAGTTGCGAAACTTTTAGACAGAGTTCTAAGAAGACTGTTGTTCTCTGAGGTGGTAGGGAGTGTGAGAGCTGGGACAGCTGAGAAAAACTGAGGAGAAGAGACCCCTACAGCCATGCAACACAACAGCATCACATATTACCTTGTATAGGTACTGGGTGTTTGTGGAAGATTGCATTTTAGGAGGTAAAAAACAACAACAACAAAATAATTGCTCGCCAAATAAACCTGGAACCCACCAAATTTGAGGATGAAATTTTTATAGACAAATGTCTGTAAAGGTAATCCAAAGTTACAGCATACTTCAGATTGAATATGGGGAACTGGAGAAATCTTGTGAAATTCCTTATTAAAATCATTTTCCATCTTGTCTTTTCTTTGGAGATATCTTTCCATGAGTTTCCTGGCAATAATGATGGTGAGGAAGAGGAAGAGGAGAAGAAGGGTAGTGAGGAAGATAATAAGAATATAGCCTTGTTCTTACATGTATCTTGTACCAGTAAGTCTTTTCACCTCATCACTTTTTAAAAATTTCACAACTTTTCTCCACAGAGAAATCATGGCCTTGTTGACTAATTTCATACTGTTGTTTGAAAATGTTCCATCTGCAGACTCATAATTGAAAGCCCCTGGTGTCTTACCTTAAATGTGTTTTTATATAGGCACAACTATTTTTAATATCTCATTCACTAGGAAGGGAATGTCAATGCTCCCCCACCCCACATTATTCTTTTTCTTTTTCAGATCAGCAACGGATTTGTATGCATTCTTCAACATTAGGTTCAGTGTAACAGTTATCTCTGCATTTTAATTAATTAATTAATTAATTAATTAATTTTTGGCTGCGATGGATCTTCATTGCTGCGCGCGGGCTTTCTCTAGTTACGGTGAGCGGGGGCTACTTTTCATTGCAGTGCGCGGGCTTCTCACTGTGGTGGCTTCTCTTGTTGCAGAGAACGGGCTCTAGGCGCGTGGGCTTCAGTAGTTGTGGCACGTGGGCTCTAGAGCACAGGCTCTGTCGTTGTGACGCACGGGTTTAGTTGCTCCGCAGCATGTGGGATCCTCCCGGACCGAACCCGTGTCCCCTGCATTGGCAGGCGGATTCTTATCCACTTCGCCACCAGGGAAGTCCTATCTGTGCATTTTGAGAAATAATATTACCAGATAGTTATGCCAAGAATTTAGATGGCATGAACAAAACACATAAGGTTAAATAAGGCATTAAGATGATACAGGACATATTATATTTCTCTATGTGTAGGACTTAGCTGAAAGCATACTGTGGGATTTTACTAGACTTATTACCAATGAGTACTCTTTTTCCATACCCTTCTATCAAAATCTGTTGTTTTTTTACCTTTCTCTCTCTCTTTTTTTCCCCTCCCTCTTATGTAAAATGGCTGATAGCTTCACAGGATTATCATCTCCAGGAAGAGTTGCATATTATCTTTTCACCAGGAGATGAAACCTATATATTGGGGAAATAAAACATCAGCAGTGGGGTATGGCGTTTGGTGAGGAAGGGCATGAGCCGAGATCCCTTCAGGGTCAGAATTTAGAGGAAAGCTGGTTTGTATAGATCTGGATTGGATTCCTGACTCAGAAGCTGATATTCATGTAACATAGGAAGTTATTTCACTCGATGTCTCAGTATGCCTTGCTGTAATGAACATGCAGTGCAAGTGAAATGCCCAACCATGTCCTGGAAGATGGTAGGTACTCAGTGAATAGAGTGTCCAGTTCTTTCCAAGACATTGTACCTGGGAGGCAGTTACAAGCACCTGGTTACTGTTCAGTTAAATAGCCAGAATGACTTTAAACATTTCTTTTTACCCCAACAGATGAATAACACATTGGTAGGAAAGAGCCCAGAGATAGATTCTTTTGCTGTAAATAATTTGTAGATATAAGTCCTGTCTTCTTGTTTTTAATACTGTAATCTATTATAATTCACTTCATCGCTGTAGGCAAATTGCTCTTTCTGTTTGGAAGTGTTTCTTTTCACCCTTGGAGTTAAAAAGTTTTCCAGGACTCTGGAACTCCATAGTCCTTTTAATCTGCAGACACAGGACTTTTTTCAGTTCAGGGAATACATTTTTCTATTATTTTTTTATTTTCTCTTCCTTATGATTCCTTTCCCCTTCTGGAATGCCTCTTCAAGATACTAGGTTTCCTAGATATAGCCAAGATAAATCACTTTTTTCAAGATTTTTATCTCTTTACATTTAAGTTGACCACATTTTCTTCTATCCATACACTGAACTACTTTAATGGCAAATCATGTTTTAAACTCTAGAAAGAGGTATTTTGGGGGGACAAGAGAGAGCTATATTTGCATCTATAATCATAAAATCTGTAATCATCTTATTAGTTTTCCTTCTTAACTTACCATTGAAGTATAGCAAATTTAAATTTCATAATCTTATGTGAACCACAAATTTAATTTTACATATATATCCAAATTCTAATTAATATAAAATATTAATATATAAAACCCTCATCCAAGAAGCCTCCTTTATATCCTCACACAGTCAACACCCTCCCTCCATAATTACCATTCTGACTTTAGCCAGCATTGGATGGTTTTGCTTGATTTTGAATTTTCTATAAATGGAATCGTATAGAAGGTATGTGTCTGGCTTACAGCATTATGTTTGCAAGATTCATCCATGTTATTCTCTATAATAATTTATCACTGCTGTATATCATTGAATTGTACAAATAAACCATACATCAGTAAAACATCTATTTATTCTAATGTTGATGAACATCTATGTTGCTTCAAGCTTTTGGCTATTATGAGTAAAGCTGTTATGAACATTTTGTACGTTTCATGGAAAACATATACACTCATTACTACTGGAGTTCTGAAGCACTGAGGATGGACATTTTCACCTTCAGAAGATACTGCCAAACAGTTTTATAAAGTTATTTACCAATTTTCATTTTTACCAGCAGTGTATAAAAGTGACAGCTTAACTGCTAAGTATTCTTATTATTTGTAATTTTAATTTCTGTCTTTTTCTAAAGGTCTTGTTAATCCAATGTATTTTCTGCCATTTCTGACAATTCCTTTTTTCTTCCTTTGAGCCTCTTTAATGGATTCTTATTATTACTTGACCACATGGCAGGACTTAAGCCTTTAAGTTGCAGTTCCTGAGTGGCAGTAATCCAAGAGGAAGTGGAAGAGGAAGTGCTCCCTTAAGCAGGTCACATAGCTCAGCAAAAATATCTCAAAGGTTCATGCCTACTTACTCCCATGCCTACTTGTACCCCTCAGTCTTAGGGACACAGAAAACAGTCTATATCAAGTTCATTTTTCACTCAGGCAGACTAAGGACTCTTATACAAGGACAGTGTCAACCTGCCCAGTGGGGTCAACAGATGACTGCAGGCTAAAGTCTGCCTATCATGAGGTGATGTTTTCAAGTCCGCTCAATGAGGCTGTAATTCTATAATGCAAGCACCACCCATATCCACAAGGGATAGAGCCACACACTACTCACTCCACTTAACTCTTATAAAACATTCATGTCTCTTAGGGTAAAATGTAAATCAGATTTTCAGCAAGCTAGTTACTCGGGCAAACTTGCTTCCTCTTTCTAACACATTTTCTGTTCTGTATCTCTTTCAAATGGCTTGAAAATTTCATTGTTCTTTTTACATTCAATGCTAAGGGCAAAAGTAACATTTCTTATGTTTGTTAATTCATTTAAGTTCCCATTAAAATAAGTTGTTCTTTGCAGAGACAAATGATGAATTGGTATGTTACTGAAAAGAGATATTCCATGCTGCACCTCGTACCTATTTAACTTCCAGTACAATGGCAAGCAGAAACGTTTATAAGATCAAGTATATTTGAACAGAGAAAGATGTCAGCTGTTAGGTACCAAAGGTAATATTTCTTTGATATCAGCCTAGGCTGTCTTGCTAGTGACTGACTTTTTACTACTGTATTGTAAACAAAGTATAGTCAAATGTTGATCTCTGGAGCCACTTGAGGTTTTTACAGCTCTCTGAAGCCTATCATAAAATGTAGACTTGCATATTTCCCTTGATATATATTTTGTAGCTCAGTTTATGGACTGTTTACAAATCATCATATATATGTGTAGAAATATGGATGAATTATAAGCACACATATTACTTCTTCCACTATATAATTCTAGAAATAATTTAACCTAAACTATTTACATGAGTTTGAGATTAGTTTTACTTGAAATCATTTTTGGTCTAGAATATTAATTCAAGATGTTCTCTATTCTAGCCTTCTGCCAAGAGTAAGAAGATTTAAATCCTAAGCACATAAACCTGAAGTTATCCCAAACAATAATTTATTGATCCATGCTCAAAAGAATCTATTTCCGAGCTTTGGAAGTAGAAAATAAATATGTAGAACAATAGATTCTCAAGATAGAATAAAAGTATAGATGTCACCTAAACTAAACCACCATTTCATTGCTTGAATGTGTTCTCTGATCTCAGTTAAGAATTGAACACTTCCAGAATGCTCCGCAAAATCTCTCTATGTTGAAGTAAAACCTTTCATTTAATGGTTGTCCTGATCCTAGTTGTGCCTTCAGGTTCAAACAGCACAGATTTTAACTTTCTTTGAGTGACAACTCTACAAATATTTAAGGGTCACTCTACAGTCTTCCCTGTAACTCACCTTCCTGGATTAAACCCCCAGTTCCTTCACCTGTTCCTCATACATTGGGTTTTGATTACCCTCCCAGTGGCCACCACTGTTTTCTCTACACATTCTAGTTTGTGGCAAAGATAAATATTGCCAGTGTAGTTTTGTTTGAACCGTTCATGAGAACAGAATGTCTTAATTCTCGACACCAGACACTCTTTGAAGTGACAATCTACGTTTACCTTAACATTTTTAGCAAATAAATATATGTATATATAAAAAATACTGGTCACTCATGTGAAGCTTATTATTAAAAAATTCTAAAGCTGTTTTACATATTGTTGTTGAGCTATATTTCTACCATTTTAATTTGGGAAACTTTATTGTGGGATGTCAAGGGCAGCCCTGGTGGATGGCAGTAAATGGTGGATTGAAATGGACTAAAAATAAATCCTATATTTAATACTATTTATCTTTTAAATTCAACCATTTTTTTTACTTTGTTAAGATCTTGTTGAATTATGATAAGTCCTTCCAGTTTTATAGCATTAAAAAATTTGGTCAGTATCTTAGCAGTACCATTATCTAAATCTTAGATTAAAATTTTTTTCAAGGGAGCTTAGTTTTAAATAGAATCATATACAATTTGATACACAATCTATATTCTTTCGATAAAACACTTTATTCAGTTATAAATCCATCCAGATAGCTCTAGTTCTCCATCTTATCTGCATTGATAACAGAATTTCTTTCTTTCTTTCTTTCTTTTTTAATAACAGAATTTCTTAAAACGCACCTCTGAGAGGTCTCATGGCAATACAACGTCACTGATCACTGGTGTACCCTTGATGGAACTGGTTACTAAGAAGAAGTCTTCTTCTCTCATCACAGCTTTCTATGTCTTCTTCCTAGTGCTTTACATTTTGCTGAATAAAGCAAACTTCCCACATAAAAGTCAACCACCAATGATATGTTTTCCATATAGAACATTTAAATAATTGTAAAATCTAATTCACTAACATTTATATTTTACCGTTATCAAAAAATAAATGAAATTAATCTGACATGACCTGTTCTTATTTCCAAGTTTTCTCAACTCGTAGAATATAAGTCCATGCCAATCAGAAATTTGGATTATCATTCATTCTTAGTAGGTAATTGTTTCATTACCTAATCTATGAGGTAGTTAGAAACCTATGATCTTAAAACATAGGATACTACCCCTGCCCTCAAGAAATTTACCATCTTGAGTAAGAAATTAGAAGTCAAAAGTGACTATTTAAACACACTTTTTGGAAGGGACTGTGAAAATTAGTAGGCTCTGATTGAGGAATTTTGGAGAGTAAGTTGATATAAAAAAATAAGCATCATGTAGCTAAACTTCCATGAAAGTGTAGAATTTGGTGAAGAGAAAAAAAGCTATCCAAAGAGGAATTTTAAAGTTTTCTCTTTTTTAAAACAATGATGATTTAATCCAACGGCTATTAATTCTTTTAATCATTCAGTAAAGAATTAGATTACCTTTCAATGATTTTGTTTGCTTCTTTTGGTTATGGCTTTTTTGATGTCTCAATGTGCTGAAGTTACTCTCATTGTGAGTGTCCTGGTGCAGTTAAATGGAAATCTTATCTTGGCCATATTTCAGAAGAAATTCTTTTTTATTTTGAGATATCTATGTGTCCATATCTTTATATCTCTTCCCAAATACCAATAATCCAATAAAAGAAGTACTTTACTTCAGTTTACCAATTTAGACTTCATAGTTCCTAAGGACAGCTCCTAGGCTCTGGAAGAGTCAACATGAAGTTCAGCAGTGGCAAGCAGGCAGTACATTTGATAAGTTTAGGCAGAGTTTGGTGACATTCTCGGTAAAGTGTCAAAAAAGGCATTCTCTTTTGAATTGGCTAGGTCAGGTCTGTCTTCATAAATCTCTTCAGTGAGCTAACTACTAATGTGATCCATTTCTTCTTTTTAGGTTTGGATCAGACTAATAATTAAAGATACCCTTAATTACTCCTTTTAACACTGAGAAGACTGCAAGGGAGAAGGGAGGTTACCAATATTTCAGAACTTCATACTTCTACAAAATGATATATATATGACTCTTCATTGGAGCCTTTTGAAACTAAAATATTTCAGCACTTTCAATGTCCTAGACAATTTTTTAGACATTTTGTACCTCTATTTACTTTCATCTTCACAATAACCCTCTAAAGTAGCTATTATTGTCCCTATTTTATAGAAAAATTGAGGCTCATGGAGTTTATTAAACAAGATATCTTGATTCAAGTCTTACAGCTATTGATGATTATAAGCAGAATTTCTCAGTTATTTCTTAACTTCTAAATCTCTACTCTTTATAGGAGATACATAGACCTTTTTCTGAAAGGTCTGGGTTATCCATGAATAAACTATCTTATATACGTCATGACCTCATCACTTCAATTTGTGTTCCTTTTAGACAAACAAACAAACACCAGAAAAAAAACCTACCAACCCCTTAGCATCAGTTTTGGCTTTTTGGGCTGGATATGAAATATTTCCAGAACAAATGGAATAGCTGAGACTATCAAAAAATGTAAGCTATTTGCTTCTCTTCACTGCTTCTTTCATGACTGAGTGAATATTGCAAAAACACAGAAGCAATGAGAGAGGATTCATGATCAGTCCAGGATCACAAATCCAAAACTCTAAATAAGTCTTAAAGTAGGTGAGAAGTTTCACAAGGCCCTGCAAGAACATTGTAGAAACCTCTCCTCTAATGAAGTATAATATTAAAATGATGAAAAATGTAACCTAAAATGAGATAACAAATAAATTTTAAGCTTTGGCAGTATTTCTGATGCAAGAGCAATGATTGGAGTAGGGACACAGTTTAAAAGGTCTACCAGTAGTACAAGATTTATTATGAAGAAAAACAGCAGTCTCCTTTATTACCTTTATTTCCCCCATCCTTCCATCTTCAATATCATATATCAGAATAACTTGCTTATGATGATGCTTCTTACATTATTTTCAACTTTAGAAATTATCAACCAAGTATCAAATCAGTTGAGGATTTAGCTATTTTTTTTACACTTCCACCATAACATGAACATTCTTGCACCCAGTATTTCATATGTATATGAATATACATGTATATATTTTGGTTTATATGAATATTCAGCATTTATATTACCATGGCTAATTAAATAGCATGTATAACTAAGCCATACATAATGCTTTAATTACTTGTGTTTCTCTCAAATTTTTATTTTGCTTAGATTTTGTTTTCACCACAAATTTATTACTATACTATTTCTCAATTTTCTTAGAATCCTCTCAGTAGAATCAAACATCCCAAATAATCTCTCAATTTTATCCTTTTCTGGATCTCTTTCTGAGATCTTCCTGATCTGCTGTGGGATGGACTGGTTGCTGTTTAAACAACTCACATCCTGGACTCTCCCTTCAACCTCATCTCAAGGAGTTCCTTCCACACTCTTGATTTGGATCCTCTGTTGATTGGCCCTAGTGCCTATCACTGTGTAATTTGTTTTCCTCTTTTGGTGGAACATATTCTCAAGGAGACTCCTGAGAAAGGGTGTTCTTACAGGAGTGATTATGCCTTTTGCCAACTTTATGATTAATTGAGGGCTTTCTTGCATAGAGAATTCTACATTGTAGCCTGAGAATCCCCCTTCTCTCTCTGTTTCTTCTACTTATGTTTCTGTTTGCTTGCCTTTGCCTCTGCTTTTCATAGAGTGGCAGTTTTGTGAATCCTCAGATGTCTGCTCACAAGTTATAGTGGAACACTAAATTCTAACTAGAAACTGTGTGTCCATGGATGGGTCGTGTCAATGTGAAATAAACTGTAAAGTAATCTGAATGAGGCAATTTTTCTGGAGACAGCATAAATTAAATAAATAAACAAATAAATAAATTTTGTCAAGGAAATTCCACATCTTCTCTGTGCTGCTCAAAGTATATTTTAATACATCACAGCTGATAGAAATGATAGAAAAGTATGTCCCCACTGGTTGGATGGCTACTATTTCTAAATGCATACAGCCTTCCTACTGTTCCATTCTTCTGTTGGCCTGTGGTTAATGCTATTCTCAGGGATTGATAGAATGATATAGTCAGTCTCTTTCTGTCTCTGTCTCTCCCTCTACGAAAAATAGAGATCTTCTTTCCCTCAAAATTGTTCAAGTGCATGGTTGGACTGGGTCGGAATTGTAATTTAAAAAAAGGTTTGGGGCTTCCCTGGTGGTGCAGTGGTTGAGAGTCCACCTGCCGATGCAGGGGACACGGATTAGTGCCCCGGTCCGGGAAGATCCCACATGCCGCGGTGCGGCTGGGTCCGTGAGCCATGGCCGCTGAGCCTGCGCGTCCGGAGCCTGTGCTCCGCAACGGGAGAGGCCACAACAGTGAGAGGCCTGTGTACCACAAAAAAATAAATAAATAAAATAAAATAAAAAGAGGTTTGGAGTGAAATGTAAGGATATAATAAAGAAGCTATAAGATGTATATTCATTTTACTCTCAGAGCGGAAGTAGACAGCAGGAAAATGTGGGTGGCTGGTGAATTACTCAGAGATTGCTTCTCTTATATAAAGGCCAGTGATGCCCACACTTACTTTGGAGAGCACTGTTATTATTTTTTAATGACATTATTTATACCAATTTTAAAGTAAGTTATCACACTTTAGTCAGATGTTGACATAAAGCAAAAACTTCGATTGTTTTTTCCTCTATCCCTTACAGAAGAAACTATATGAAAAAAGATTTAGAAAATGTGAAGACTACTCACCTCTCCCAGTTCTGCTCACTTTCTCTATTTTAAATGTCAGCATGAATGAGAAATTATTTACATACATATAATCATTCATCAAAATTGACAATTATCTCTAGTGATTTACATGCATGGAAATCAATTCTTGAGATATTTCTCTTTTGCCATTCGATGCTGTAACACAGATTTCCCCCTTACCAGCAGTCTTAGACTAGTTTCTCCAGAAGCAGAGTCGGAGGCAGTGTCTCATGTGCTACTGTTATTTTTTATTGGGGAGTGCAGTCTTCATAAGGAGGAATGAGAGATAAGAGGTGTTATATTAGATTTCTAGGGTTATCATAACAAAATACCACACTGGGTGCCTTACATAACAGATGTGTATTTTCTCACAGTTCTGGAGGCTGAAGTCCAAGATCAAGGTGTTGTCAGGTTTGGTTTCTTCTGAGGCTTCCTTCCCTGGCTGGCAGATGGCTGCCTTCTCATTGGATGCTCAAATGGTCTTTTCTCTGTGTTGTGCATACCTGGCATCACTTTGTGTGTCCAAATTTCTTCTTCTTGTAAAGACGTCAGTCAGATTGGATTACGGCCCACTCTCATGGACTCACCTTAACTTAATTATCTCTTTAAAATCCTTATCTCCAAATACAGTCACATTCTGATGTACTGGGAATAAGAGCTTCAGCATAAGAATTTTTTTTGGGGGGAGGGTGTATACATTCAGCCCATAAGATGGGGGGTAACATAAGGAAGGAAGAATAACCAATAAAAAGTACTAACCAGTACTTGTGATAAAAAACAAAGTATTGCTTTATTTTTCAGGGCATGTTCTGAAAAGCTATTTTAAAAAATTGCTTTTCAGGACAGTCCAGGCAGAAGAAGGAAGAGAAAATAATATAGCCACCTGTTTTGGTGTCCCATTAGTCAATGTTTTGCTCCATGGGCTGGTAATTTCCTCATGGGCACTCTTGGGTTTTGAATGCTTAGTGCAGGGCAAATCTAGGGAGTACCATGGAATACAAAAGCCCTGGTATGACAGTATGGAGATGAAGCACTGTCTGGTTATATTTACATTAGGTTGTTTGGAGGCCCTCAGAGCTGGCCAATGTGTTAGAGGCTGAGGCAGGAGAGTTACCTGAGCCCAGGAGTTCTGGGCTGCAGTGTGCTCTGCTGATCAGGTGACACACTAAAATGGCATCAATACGTGAGGCACCCAGAGCAGAAGACAATAAGCTGACAAAATGCAAGAGGCAGGTGAAGGCAAGAGAACCTGATTGTGGTGTTTTAGAGATCCTGAGATAGTCGCTTTATGACTTATTCCCTCTAACTCCCAATTTCCATTTCTGTAAAATAGGATTGTTGCAATGCTTACTGCAGATAATGCATGTCAAGTGCTTAGCCTGAAGCCTGACATTCAAAATATACTGAAAAAATATAAACTAGTGTTATTGCTAAAATCCCTAGTCCATTAAATGGGAAGAGTTATTTGGTGGGCTAGAGATAATATATTCAAGGCACCAAGTGTTTGGAACATAGTTGATGGTAGGTAGCTTGTTTTTATTTTTGTCATTATTATCATTGTTATTGTTATTGCTATTAAGCCCTATATAGGTTAAAATGCATCTTCTATTAGGGAATTTTGAAGGTTCACAGAAATAAAATACATTTATCAAATTTCCAATGAAAAGTCAGAAGATGACAATGAGGAAAGGGGGAAATTATTTTTAAAAGTATTCCTATTTGGGGGGAAAATTCACCAATATGGTGTCATGTTTTAAGATATTGATAATATGGTGCTTTCTGTATAGGTTAAGCCAAAAGAGACAAGTAAAATGCACCCATACATATGGAGTTCCTGGCAAAGTGTAAGTTCTCACTAACATCTAATGAGCACCCTGGCTCCCAAAGGATTTTTGAGTGTGATTATTAATACTATGGTGATATTCACATGGTATTCAAGGTCTGGCTTACAGGAATATAAGAGACTAGGCAGAGACCTTATCATGGAGTCCCAGACACATATGAATTTCTTGTAGGAGGCTCTTGTGTAAAAAGAAATTGCAGGACTTAACCCCCTATATATCATTATGTTGCTTACTAAGAAGAGATTGTTTCAATACAACCATTTGCCTATTAAACAGTTTTTATCTTCTGAAGACTGCTTAATATTCTTTAATATTTTATAAAACAATCCAGAAAACACTGAGAAATACTCACTGTACTATTTATTTGATATATAGAGATATAGCTGTTAAAAATAGCACTTTTTTAGAAAGCACACACACACAGATATGTATATATAAAGTGCTATGAAGCTAAGATACAAAGATCATACAAAAATGTGTGGTGAAGAATGGAAGAAATGGAATACCATTGAACAACTGGGAAAAGAAGGAGCACAACTCAAAAAGTGTTTTCTAAACAAACTCCATAAAAGCAAATTTTCCAAGATTTGTACGTATTTATATTAGACATTTTTATCATTCTTAAGAAATGGAATCTCTGGAGACAAAGAGCTTCTTGGATATACAAAAGAAAGAGGTAGAGGCATTTAATACATCTTAAAATAGTTTTTTTGAATAAATTTTCATTAAGGTAGAGAAAATTCATGACAATTATTTAGAGTGGGTGTTATCTTGAAAAGACTTGGTTGTCAAAACAACAATTATTATAAAGATGAACACTGTGGAAAGGTTTTTAAAATCTCTTTTATGACATGCCTATCATTTCCCATGGGAGATGCGCAGACATTTTGAATAGGAACACCTATTAAAAATTGGGAACATATGTATATATATAACTGATTCATTTTGTTGTGAAGCTGAAACTAACATACCATTGTAAAGCAATTATACTCCAATAAAGATGTTAAAATAAAAAAAAAATATATATATAAAAAATTGGGGCTCCAAAAACAATTTCTATTTCCTTTTATTTAATTTTATGACATTTTTTAAAACCATATATACCATTAAATTAATGATTTTCATTGTTAAATGTAGAGTTTTGATGGCAAAGACTTACTTTAATATCCTCCAAACTATCCCTTGAACTATGATGATTTTTGTAATTCTATTCTATTTTAGTCCTCTTTATACACCACAGATAAGTGAATTAATGGATGTATTTATGTAAAATATGGCCTCACTCCTATGGCCATCCTTAAAGCCCACATTTACAAAACCACCTTACTAATGATTGTTGACAGAATAAACTTGGGGGGGTAGGTAATTAATTTCTCTAGAGAGACATGCAAATTAACTCCTCATTGAATTATATCCAGATGCATTATTAAATGTAACCAGCATATATGCTATTGATATTTTACAACTCTTCAGGATGAAATAAAAACTTCTTCATAACATTGCACAATATTTTAAATATTTCCTTATTTTTTTCTGAAAACACTGTTCTTCTCTAATCATCTGAAATTATGCAAAACAATAAATGTAAAAAAAAGATACATTTATTGTGTGTTATGTTTGGATGCTTTATGTTTATTATCTCATTTAATAGCTGTTAACAACCCTATTTCACAGATGCAGAAACTAAAGTTCAACAGCATATTTGTATGCCTTACAGTATATTATGTTGACAAAAGATAATCTTTATCCATGTTTAATTATTTCTCTTGGTTTCATGACCTACCATCCGAAATGTATTTATTGATAGATATTTTATGTTAATCTTGCTTAAAATAAACAAGGAAGGTGTCAGTCCATAACCTACCTCAAGAAGTAGAAATTATTCAGTACAGTTGTGCCAAAGCCTAGTAGTAGTAAATGTAGAATTTCAAGGTACCTGTTGGCCAAGACAGTGTTCCTCATTTAGTACTTATATCTCTTAGATTTGTATATTTCAATCTAATTTTAAAAATATACCCTGAGAGATTAAAAAATGACAAAAAAGAATGGGTACATTTTAAGCATTATGCTCTACACTCAGGAATAAACAACAGAAACTCATTTACAATCCCATGAGAAAAATCAATGACTCCATAGATTCAGCTTTTCCCAGAATGCTTATTCACTAATTGGCACTATAAACTCCTACCAGGAGACTTTTGTCAAGAAGTGTGTGAATAAAAACTCAGCAAGTTAAAGTTGAGGAGTAAAAGAAATAGAATTGAAGATAAAAAGACTTTTTCCCAAAACCACTTTGTAAATGTTTGAGCATTCCCTGAGCTCCTATATATCAGTCCCATTTGACCAGACCACCTGGAATTCCTTAATTGTTCTCTATAGTTAGCTTCAGATTTAAAATCAAATGTTTGCCAAACTAGGGTGTTCAGCCTTATCACTCCACTGTACATGATTTGGGGCAACTGGATAAATTCAGAAAATAAAATTAATTTTTAGCTTGTACCACGAACTATTAATATTTGCTATAGGGATGAAGGAAGAGAGAGGAAAAGATTGAGTGAGTATAATTATCATTAAATGCAAAGAAATGAATTCATAGTGTCCAGAATTTGAAATCAAATGATATAGAATTTCAAAGTTTGGGAATTTATTAAATTTTATGTCTTGGATCACAGAAAATGGAGATTGCATTTCTCTTAAACAGAATTAACACCTCTATCCATTACACAGTCTCTCATTAAACCTTCATGAATGCTTGATTTTATCATCACAGTGGTTATAAAAACTTTAGGGCAGGTCAAGATATAGTCTTAATTCCAAAATTCTTTATCCAACTGTTAGATTTTTTAAGGCAAAGATTTGCACTGTTTTCATTTCAGAACTACTGTGCCTTTAGTGAATGATACCTTCAATAAAGAAGGACCACAGCAAATGCTTTTTAAAGTTCAACCTTGCCTTGCATAATTCAAAGACTCAGTACATAGAGCAGTTAATGAATTTTTAATTAAGATTTTATTTTTTGGAGTATTAGCTTCACAAAATGAAAGGAAAGGTACAGAGATTTTCCCATTGCCCCCCTGCCCCCACACATACATAGCCTCTCCCATTATCAACATCCCTTACCAGAAGGGTACAATTGTTACAATTAATAAACCTACATTGACACATCATAATCACCCAAAGTCCATGGTTTACCTTAGGGTTCACTCGTGGTGTTGTACATTCTGTGGGTTAGGACAAATGTAAGATGGCATATATCCATTAGAATAATATCATATGCAGTATTTTCATGGCCCTAAAAATCCTCTGTGCTCCACCTATTCATCCCTTCTCCTCCTGCCAACCCCTGGCAACCACTGATTTTTTTCCTGTCTCTATAGTTTTGCCTTTTCCAAAATGTCATACAGTTGGAATCATACAGTTATGTACCCTCTTCAGATTGGTTTCTTTCACTTAGTAATATGCATTTAAGATTCTTTCATGGCTTTTCATGACTTGATAGCTCATTTCTTTTTAGTGTTGAATAATTATCCATTGTCTGGATGTACTACAGTTTATTGATCCATTCACCTGCTGAGGAACATCTTGGTTGCTTCCAGGTTTTGGCCATTATGAATAAAGCTGATATAAACACACATGTGCAGGTTTTTTTGTGGGCATAAGTTTTCAGTTTCTTTGGGTAAAGAATAAAGAGTGCTGTTGTTACATTGTATTGTAAGAGCATGTTTAGTTTTGTAAGAAGCCACCAAACTATCTTTTAAAGTTCCTGTACCATGTTGATTCCCACCAGCAATGAATGAGGGTTCCTGTTGCCCCATATCCTCACCAGCCTTTGGTGTTGTCAGTTCTATGGATTTTGGCCATTCTAATAGGTATATAGTGGTATCCCATTGTTGTTTTAATTTGTCTTCCTCTGATGATATATGATGTGGAATGTCATTTTATATGATTATTTTCATCTGCATACATTCCTTGGTGAGGTGTCAAAGTCTTTAGTCCACTTTTTAATCAGATTGTCATACAACAGTGATTTCTACAACACCTCCATTAAATAGGTATAATCCCTATGTGACAGATACAAAACCAAAGGCTTAGGAAGATTAAGTATCTTGCTTGAGGTCACATATCACCAACTTGAAGAAAGTAACAGAAATCAATTCTGTATGATCCCAAAGCCCATGCTAAAATCGCTATGCTTAAATGACTCCTATTTAAGAGACCAGAAATGATACATGTGTCTAAATCTGACTCAACCTAATATATGAAAGCATATTTTAAAAACTGAGATATAAGCATTCCTCCAGACAGGGGAGAGGGGCTGTGACTGGAGTTAATAGTTAATCATGCCTACATGAGGAGCCCTCCATAAAATCCCCAAAGTAGGGGACTTCCCTAGTGGCACAGTGGTTGAGAGTCCGCCTGCTGATGCAGGGGACATAGGTTCGTGCCCCGGTCTGGGAAGATCCTGCATGCCACAGAGTGGCTGGGCCCATGAGCCATGGCTGCTGAGCCTGCGCGTCCGGAGCCTGCTCCACAACAGCCTCTCCACAACGGGAGAGGCCACAACAGTGAGAGACCCGCATACCGCAAAAAAAAAAAAAAAAAAATCCCTGAAGTACAGGGTTCAGAGAGCTTCCAGGTGGGGAAGCTTTGGGAGGGTGACACATACCAGCTCCACGGGACAGAAACTCCTGCACTCAGGACCCTCCCAGACATTGCTCTCCATATCTCCTCGTCTGGCTCTTCATGTGTATCTTTTATCATATGCTTTAATAAACTGGTAAGCATACAGTGTCTCCCCAAGTTGTTTGAGCCACTCTAGCAAATTTATGGAATGTGGCGGGGGGGTGTCATGGGAACGTCTGATTTGTAGTCAAATCAAAGAGAAATTGTGGGTAATCTGGGGAACTATTACTTTCTTTTTTTAAAAGTTAATTTAATTAATTGATTTTTTTTTAGGACACCTATTACTTTCGATTGGCATCTGAAGTAGAGTGGAAGCAGTCTTGAGGGACTGTGCCCTTAACCTGTGGAATCTGACACTATCTCCAAGTAGATAGTGCTAGAATTGAGCTAATTTGTAGGACAATCAGCTGGTGTCACAGAGAATTGTTTGGTGTGGTAGGAAACCTCCACACGTTTGGTGACCAAAAGTGTTAGAATTGAAGTGAGCTGTGTGAGTAGAAAAGGAGACATGCAGTGGGGAAGACTGGGTGGTTTTTCTAATAATCAGTAATTCATTCCTTTCCAGGGATGGGGTCAGAGACAAATATTAGAACAAGAGAGTCTCCTAGTGCTATTATCACTTAGGAAATTACAAAGGTTTTAGGAGCTCTCTCCATGCCAGGAACTGAGGGCAGAGACCAATATGTATTTTCTATTATCTCATACTGGTATATGCAATAACATTGATGAATCTCAAAGGCCGTATACTAAGTAAAAGAAGCCAGAGTCATACATATATGATTCACTTTATATGATTTTATTATATAGGTAAAATGTTAAGGACAGAAATAGATCAATGATTGCCAGTGCTTGGTGATAGTGGGAGAGAGTAAACTACAGAGAGGCATAATAAAATAATCTTGGATGATAGAACGGTCCTATATCTTGATTGTGCTGGTGATTACATGACTGTAGGACGTAACTCATAGAACTGTATTCTTAAAAGGGTAATTTTTACTCTAGGTAAATTCTACCTCAATTAAACATGCACATATTCCTTAAAAATCTGAGATATAAAGCTAATGGAAAAGAAGGAGGAGCATATTTATTAGTTACTATATCCCTTCTTGTATTAGTTTACTAGGGCAGCCATAACAAATTACTACAAACTTGGTGACTTAAAGCAATATAAATTTATTCTCTTACAGTTCTGGAAGCTAGAAGTCTGGAATCAGAGTAAGTATCAGCTGGGCCATGCTCTCTCTGAATGCTTCAGGGAGCCTGAAGACATTAGGGCCTACCCTAATTCGGTATTACCTCATTTTAAATGAACTAATTATATCTATAAAGACTGTATTTGTTATGGAACTCAGGCTCTGCTGCTCACCATTCAAAAGTCAATACTCGAGAGGCAAGTGTTGGTAGAAAGGAAAGTTGCTTTAATCAGAAAAATCTGGCATCTGGGGAGAAGGCAAACTCGTGTCCCAAAACCAAGTCTGAAGATTCTGTTAAGCCATGAAAGTTTCTAAAGGGAGAAAGGGGAAATAATCTCAATTAATCATTAAGATAGGAGGTCAGATTCTTCATCATTTTTCTGTTGTGTGCAGACCTGCTGACTTCTTCTGATCTTTCTTTAGATGCTGTCTTGTGGTATGGTCCACCTGCAATTGGATGCTATCTTGCCCACGTGGTCTGCTTGCAAATTTGCTGAGGGGGAGGCTGAGGGGAGAAAGTCAGTCATTCTTTAACTACTTAATTCTTCATTCATACCCCTTTTAATCTAGGAAAGGAATCAACAGGTTAGGCAAGGCATTGTGTACATTAGGTAGAGCAGAAGTCAGGAGTTAGGTTAAATGTTACCTAGTGATCTCATTTTTATACTTAACATTTAAGGGGAACAGAAACAGGCAAGCAGAAATGGGACAAATGACCTGCTTAAATGTTTCCAAATAAAGTTACATTCTGAGATTCCAGATGGATATGAATTGGGTGGAGGGCACTATTTAACCTATTACACTCCTCATGGAAACTATATATATTAAGTTATATTTTGGGCATGGTGACTTTATGTAGATATTTCCAGATATTTTTCTATACAATTAATTACCTTGAGAAAAATCTGAATGTCTGAGATTCCCATATCATAAGTGTGTACAACAAAGTTTAAAATGAGTAGGGATGTGAACAAGAAGGTTAGATTCAGCATCCAAATGGAACAGCTGGGACACATTTGGCAAAAGATTAAAATCGTCTAAAGAGATATTGCAAGAATATTTCAAATAATTCTAGCTCTTTTTATGAAAGTGTCAGAGGACCATTTTATAATTGGTCAGAATTTCTGTGTAGCCTTTATCTAGAAGCAATAATTCCAGCAGTGCTGGTTCAAATGACTTTATTTGCCTATCTCCCCAAATCCCATCTGGTTCTAGTACTCTGGCTAAATACATACAGGACAAATAATTATGGTTACATAATGCCTCCCTGAGTAAGAGCAGATAAGCCTACTTCTTAATAAGAATATCAACATTTCCTTATATTCACCAAATGCTTATTTACAAATTCATGTTGCTTATATAAAAATTCAACCTTAATTCTTCACCTTTGGGCAATAGCATAAAGCAAATCTGATATTTTGGCAATTCCAAGCCTATGTTTCAAATGGTTACGTGTTTCCACTCTTTTTCTCTCCTGGAACCAAGCCTAAATAAATCAGGGCTAGACTACAGTACAATGAGAAACATATTGCCTATTCACCCCATCATTTTATTGACAATAAATTCCCAGGTACATTAGTAAGGCCATCTTTGTCCAGTTGGTCTCAGCCAAGTTGACGCTCAGACATAAAGACTGGACAAAGGAGTCCAATCAAAAACAGCCAAGCCTGGCTCAGATTAGCACAGCTGCCTTGCTGACCCAAAGACATGTGAGCAAAAACAAATGTTAATTGTTTTAAGCACAAGTTTGTCGATAGCAATGTATATTGATATGATAGGGTTAAGAAATACCCATAAGCACCATAAAAGAGTATTTGATGAGTCCCTGTTAGGTCAATGTAGATGTGCTTCCATATTTTATTTCAGTAGAATAGACACGTGGGGGATCATTAGTACTTAATTAATCCAAATCAAACTATCCATAATCAATTCTTTTCTAAAGCAATGGCCAGTCATTTGCTTCCCGTTGTGTCTTCACCATTTTATTTTTATTAAATTTAGATTCTGGAAAATGTTTCAGTTAAAAACATAGAATTCATCATTTTTTCTTTTTTTGCTTAATTGTGCATCTTCTTTAATTGTTTAAAATATGAACACAGCAAAAGTACTAAGTGTTCACTGTGGCAATATCCACCTGAAACATGCAAGGGAGGCAACCAGAATATCTCATTCAGATTATGAGATGAAAAGGTGATCAAGAGTGATAGAACTATCTTTCATTAAATTATGTGTGCCTTTTTTTTTTTTTTTCTCTCTAGCTGTCTAAAATGTTTGGCTAATTCTCTTTCCTTTTTACTCTTCACCTATGATCGCTTCAGTCAACGAATCTCACTGCAGTTGTATTTACTTTAAAGCAATTCATTTGCACCTTTCAGTTCATGTAAAAATTGTAACAGGTAAATTACTTTCTATCTCCCTTAATTCTAAAGGATTT
Source organism: Stenella coeruleoalba (assembly GCF_951394435.1). Lineage (NCBI taxonomy): Eukaryota > Metazoa > Chordata > Mammalia > Artiodactyla > Delphinidae > Stenella > Stenella coeruleoalba. The sequence goes on along the minus strand of NC_137147.1, from coordinate 20,159,848 downwards.
TTTCCCCACAGATTATGTCCTCCATCTACCTTCTTGAACAAAAGGACACAAAACTCACCAGATATTTTGAAGAAAATTCATTTACTTCATTGTAATATGTTAAGTCATTTCATGATGATGATGCCAGCAATGAAACATAACAGCAATGAAACATAACCCCTCCAGGCCAGCATGTGATATTACTTTCTCTAGAGAGCTGATCTTCTTTTTAGAATGGCATTTCATGATTATTATTTATTAGCAGGGTCTGAATGATGTACAATAGTGTACAATAGTGTACAAAAGATGTATAATAGTTCCAGATTGCTAACAGAGACACTATGAGGTCACACTATGTTTTTTAAAAGAAAATTAACTGCAGGAGATATAGGGCTTTCTGAGAAAATAAGATTAACATTGATATCCAAAGCCCTCACCCTGTGTCAATAGTTCAAATCAAAGCTACACATGTTTAAAGGTCAATTATTGTTTGGTGATTGTGGTTTGACAAGTAGACCGACTTGGGTCTGATTCCAAAAGTCCAGGTATCTCTCTCACATTTGTGACATTAATTGACCCTTCTGTGGCTTTACAGAGGCCAAAGTTTGAATAAACCTTGGAGAATGGACTTCTTATTTACCACATAAATTGTTCTTTGCTTTATTAGTAGAACAACTTGAAAGTGTTCTGTTTTATTTCTATATGCAGAGTGTAGAAATAATGAAATTCACTTTCTGAGCTGAAGTAATGAAAATGGAGCTCAACAAAATCTCATTTTCAGTCATGATCCTCCTAAGGTTCTGTCCATCATCTATTTCTATTTTTTGTTTTTTGTTTTTTTGTTTTTTTGTTTTTTTGCTGTACGTGGGCCTCTCAGTGTTGTGGCCTCTCCGTTGTGGAGCACAGGCTCCGGACACGCAGGCTCAGCAGCCATGGCTCACGGGCCCAGCCGCTCCACGGCATGTGGGATCTTCCCTGACCGGGGCACGAACCCATGTCCCCTGCATCGGCAGGCAGACTCTCAACCACTGTGCCACCAGGGAAGCCCTATCATCTATTTCTATTCTCCATAAAATTTATGGGAATATTTTCAAATTCTATTCATTGTTCTCAAGATTAATGTCTTCTATTACAGAACCTGTGTAAATTTCAACACCTTTCTTCCAATCTTATTTTTCTAAAAATTAAAATAATCTAAATATATCCTCAAGTCATTTTATTGTTTGGTTTGTCTTTCTGTGACAACTATCATCTCTAGCAATTTTGATTCTGCCATTGTTGTCCAGAATATGGCTCCAGAAGTGCAGATTAATTTTAGAGACTACACATGGAAATGCCAGGCAAAATTAACCCTCAACTGAGAAAGTTCTATAAAAGAAACTTGAAAGTTCCTCAAAAGTTGGTCTCAGCCCAATTTTCTCACTTACAAGGCAGTGTAACCTTTGCTTGATCCAAAATGCTTCTTGTCAGAGTATAGCAGGGTGCACTAAGACCCATTTATGAAGCTACATTACCCTAATTAAACATCTCTCAGGCTACTGCCTTTTAGAAAAGAAATAATGTTTGCAATTTGGGGTATCTGATCATTTCTCTCTTTTTCTCTAAAAGTTACAAGGTTATTTCTTGCCATCCAGTTACTATCATTTTTTTTTTCCTTCTGGCTACTGTTTTTTTCCGAATTATATTCAGCATTATGCTTTCACAAAAGTACTATTTTTCAAAGCTTTGTATATTAAATGATTTTTCTTCGAAGTATTTTCTTTCTTTTAATTGAGAGTGTTTCTCTACCTTATTTAACATTCTATAAACATTCAAGAAACAAACAAATGAACAACAGCAAAAAAAAACAGGAATGATAATTTAGAATGTTACTGTGGGGTGAGTTATTTTATTTGAATAAGAGTATGAAATCTAAATTGTTTCAGAAAGTTACAGGATAAATCCAATTCTTAACAAAATTAAAAAAAAAACAATTTAAGGTTGTGGACAGATAAGATCTAACGACAAAAATGAGTCCAGATGAAATAAAGTATACTTAGAATGACATGGGAAGGATATATATGAAGTTCAGAATATAGTTTCTGAGAGCTACCCAACAAACAAGCAAAAAGCAAATGGAGAATTCATCAAAGTAGCTTAAAATTAGAAATTAGGAAAAGAGTATAAAAGCTAATGCTTTTGCTATGTCTAATTCATGACAGTCTTTCTTGAGAAGGAGATATAAAATAGAAAGGATGAAATTGACTAATGTTCAGCGGAAAACTAGGAGTAAAGTTTTAACAGTGTTAAAATCTCAGATAATCACTTATTTTTTGACCTGAAAAATTTCTTATAAAGAGATGCTGTGAGATGGATGCTTTGGGTCTCTGTTGAATATTATTGTAATGTTTGATTAAAAGTCTTATAGAATTTAAACATATCAACCAAGAAAGTCAGAGACATAATGTATAAATTCACATACATATAATACATATAAAATATACAATACCTATATTTAGAGGGTGGAGAGAAGGGAAGGAGGCAAGGAGAAATTATAATAAATTCCTATTGCCTTTTTTCAGTAGAAAAATATGTACAATGTTGTAAACACTTGTGCAATATTTGCTACCAATTAAAGATCTGTCACTTGATGGAGGTAAATTTATTTATCATGTTCTTAGGCAAGTATTTTGGGAATATTTATACAAAATGTTTCAGCTATACTGAGCATTTATTACAGAAAAATGGTGACTAATTTTTAAAGCAGTATCTTGGCCTGCTTGACTCTACCTGCCACTCTTGAAAAAGCAGCAGTGTAGACTTAAGGAGCCCCAAGAAGTGGAGTTCTGTGTCTTAGCTGAAAGGTTGTGTTCCTATCTGTGTAACTCAATTAACAATTTATAGCCAAATCTACAAAGGATTAAGGTAAAAAATGTACAAATTCACTTCATGGAGCTGGGTCAGAATTTCCAAATTTAATACAATTCCCGTTTGTACTGCAATTAGTGGTAAGGTATATCATAAATTAGATCAGTCTTTTAGCTCAAATGAGTTACCATTCTTAATTCTGCATCTTTCACCTAGAATCTGATAGCACTTTGCAGGAAGGCAGTTTATAGGCCACTCAATACAATAAAAAGAAATCATAATTTGATGCACAATTAAAATACACCTAACTCCACATAAGCTGATGATCTTCAGTTTTTCAAAATTCCTCAAATTACCTAACATATCAGGCAATTTATATTTTTACTTTTAATTTTGATTATTTTAGCACAGAAAAATTTTGAAAGGAAGGCTTTTTTTTTCAGCTGTTGTGTTTACCCAAAGAATGATATTTGCTTAAGAATCCACACTGATTTTCCAATATTTACTTTGGTAAACATGAAAATAGTTAGTTGCTATTTTTAACATGTTAACAGAAGAACAGAATTATTTCAATACATTGGTAGAAATGTTAACCTGTTAAATCCGTCATTCATACCTACTAAGAGGTTAAGTACTCTATGAAAAACTATATGAAAAAACACGGAAGTGGATTCTGAGGGGATTTAAAAGTATGAAGACACATTCTTCTTTTATCCTTGCCTACATAGGGAAAAAACACAAATTAATACATAAAAACGCAATTTAACAATATTTGTTGGAGATTTAAGAATTCGATTATAAGAAGCCTAATATCAATCTGCTACTAGTTAGCTATACATTTTTGAACAAGAAATTTACCTTCTTTGTTTCCTCAATTAAAATTCATTTATTTATAAATATTTATTCATTATATATAACTTAGAGTGTAGTCAGAAGGTTTCTGAACTCCATGAAACTGTGACATTCTAAGCTAGCCTATGGACTTTAGGAAAAAATAATAAATATATGTATATTTACATTAGCTTCTATGAGAGATATAACTAGTCGGAGTCCAGTGGTGTTACCCTTGGGTGAGCATCCCTCTCTTGTCTGAGCCTCCTTCCTGTCTGATCCTACCCACATATAACTTAGAGTATGTGTACTTTGCTAAAGCACTGTGCTTTGACTTTCATGTGAACACCTTCAACAGCGCAGAGGCTGTCTTTCTCGAACAGAGAAGTTGGTAACTATGCACTACAGTAATGGAAACAATATGAAACTTTTAATTGATATTTTTTCATATTTTCCTTTCTGAATATATCTACCTTTGTATTTCTTAGTTCACAAATCATGAAATGTATTCAATCATAATGAAAATGTAAAAGCAATCAGAAATATAAAAAATAAATGAATTCTTGTAGATTATTTGAAATCAGACTCAAATTATTAAGAGTACTAAGAAACAAAAAGTCTACCATCAAAAATCATTGTAGAGTGAGAGGAAGATGGCGGAAGAGTAAGACGCGGAGATCACCTTCCTCCCCACAGATACACCAGAAATACATCTACACGTGGAACAACTCCTACAGAACATCTACTGAACGCTGGCAGAAGACCTCAGACCTCCCAAAAGGCAAGAAACTCCCCACGTACCTGGGTAGAGCAAAAGAAAAAAAAGAAAAAACACAGACAAAAGAATAGGGACGGCACCTGCACCAGTGGGAGGGAGCTGTGAAGGAGGAAAAGTTTCCACACACTAGGAAGCCCCTTCGCGGGCGGAGACTGCAGGGGGCGGAGGGGGGAGCTTCGAAGCCGCGGAGGAGTGCACAGCAACGGGTGCGGAGGGCAAAGCGGGGAGGTTCCCGCACAGAGGATCGGTGCCGACCGGCACTCACCAGCCCGAGAGGCTTGTCTGCTCACCCGCCGGGGCGGGCGGGGCTGCGAGCTGAGGCCGGAGCGCAGGGAGAGGACTGGGGTTGGCGGCTTGAACATAGCCTGAAGGGGTTAGTGCACCACGGCTAGCCGGGAGGGAGTCCGGGGAAAAGTCTGCACCTGCCGAAGAGGCAAGAGACTTTTTCTTCCCTCTTTGTTTCCTGGTGCGTGAGGAGAGGGGTTTAAGAACGCTGCTTGAGGGAACTCCGGAGACGGGCGCGAGCCGTGGCTAAAAGCGCGAACCCCAGAGACGAGCGCGAGCCACGGCAAAAAGCGCGGACCCCAGAGACGGGCGCAAGCCGCGGCTAAAAGCGCGGACACCAGAGACGGGCGGGAGACGATAAGGCTGCTGCTGCCGCTACCGAGGGGCCTGTGTGCGAGCACAGGTCACTCTCCACACCCCTCTTCCACGGAGCCTGTGCAGCCCGCCACTGCCAGGTTCCCGGGATCGAGGGACAACTTCCGCGGGAGAACGCACAGCGCGCCTCAGGCTGGTGCAAAGTCACGCCGGCCTTTGCCGCCGCAGGCCCGCCCCACACTCCGTGCCCCTCCCTCCCCGCCGGCCTGAGTGCGCCAGAACCCCCGAATCAGCGGCTCTTTTAACCTCGCCCTGTCTGAGCAAAAAACAGACGCCCTCCAGCGACTTACACGCAGTGGCAGGGCCAAATCCAAAGCTGAGCCCCTGGGAGCTGTGAGAACAAAGAAGAGAAAGGGAAATCTCTCCCAGCAGCCTCAGAAGCAGCGGATTAAAGCTCCACAATCAACTTGATGTACCCTGCATCTGTGGAATACCTGAATAGACAACCAATCATCCCAAATTAAGGAAGTGGACTTTAGGAGCAAGATCTATGATTTTTTTCCCTTTTCCTCTTTTTGTGAATGTATATGTGTATGCTTCTGTGTGAGATCTTGTCTGTATAGTCTTGCTTCCACCATTTGTCCTAGGGTTCTATCCGTCCATGTTTTTTTTTTTTTAAATTTTTTTTCTTAATAATCAATTTTAATTTTAATAACGTTATTATACTTCACCTTCGTTCTTTCTTTCTTTCTTTCTTTCTATCCTTCCTTCCTTCCCTCCTTTAGACAACGAATCATCCCAAATTGAGGAGGTGGTCTCTGACAGCAAGATTTAGGATTTTTCCCCATTTACCTCTTTTAGTGAGGGTGTATGTGTATGCTTCTGTGTAAGATTTTGTCTGTATAGCTTTGCTTCCAACATTTGCCCTAAGGTTCTATCCGTCCCTTTTTTTTTTTTTTTTCTAAATAAGAATTTTTTAATTCAATAACTTTATTATACTTTATTTTATTTTTACTGTATCTTCTTTCTTTCTGTCTTTTTTCCTTCTTTCCCTCCTTCCTTCCTTCCTCCCTCCCTCCCTCCCTCCTTTCTTTCCTTCTTGCCTTCTTTCCTTCTTTGCTTCTTTCTTTCTTTCTTCCTTCCTTCCTTCCCTCCTTTCCTTCTTTCTTTCCTCATACTTCTACTAATTCCCTCTACTTTTTCTCCCTTTTATTCTGAGACGTGTGGATGAAAAGCTCTTGGTGCTCCAGCCAGGAGGCAGGGCTCTGCCTCTGAGGTAGGAGAGCCAACTTCAGGACACTGGTCAACAAGAGACCTCCCAGCTCCACATAATATCAAACGGCAAAAATCTCCCAGAGACCTCCATCTTAACACCAACACCCAGCTTCACTCAATGACCAGCAAGCCACAGTGCTGGACAACCTATGCCAAACAACTAGCAAAACAGGAACACAACCCCACCCATTAGCAGAGAGGCTGCCTAAAATAATAATAAGGCCACAGACACCCCAAAACACACCACCAGACGTGAACCTGCCCACTAGAGAGACAATATCCAGCCTCATCCACCACAACACAGGCACTAGTCCCCTCCACCAGGAAGCCTACACAACCCACTGAACCAACCTTAGCCACTGGAGACAGACATCAAAAACAGCAGGAACTACGAACCTGCAGCCTGCAAAAAGGAGACCCCAAACACAGTAAGATAAGCAAAATGAGAAGACAGAAAAACACACAGCAGATGAAGGAGCAAGATAAAAATGCACCAGTCCTAACAAATGAAGAGGAAATAGGCAGCTTACCTGAAAAAGAATTCAGAATGATGATAGTAAGGATGATCCGAAATCTTGGAGATAGAATGGACAAAATGCAAGAATTAGTTAACAAGGACCTAGAAGAACTAAAGATGAAACAAGCAACGATGAACAACACAATAAATGAAATTAAAAGTACTCTAGATGGGATCAATAGCAGAATAACTGAGGCAGAAGGATGGATAAGTGACCTGGAAGATAAAATAGTGGAAATAACTACTGCAGAGCAGAATAAAGAAAAAAGAATGAAAAGAACTGAGGACAGTCTCAGAGACCTCTGGGACAACATTAAACGCACCAACATTTGAATTATAGGGGTTCCAGAAGAAGAAGAGAAAAAGAAAGGGACTGAGAAAATATTTGAAGAGATTATAGTTGAAAACTTCCCTAATATGGGAAAGGAAATAGTTAATCAAGTCCAGGAAGCACAGAGAGTCCCATACAGGATAAATACAAGGAGAAATACGCCAAGGCACATATTAATCAAACTGTCAAAAATTAAATACAAAGAAAGCATATTAAAAGCAGCAAGGGAAAAACAACAAATAACACATAAGGGAATCCCCATAAGGTTAACAGCTGATCTCTCAGCAGAAACCCTACAAGCCAGGAGGGAGTGGCAGGACATACTGAAAGTGATGAAGGAGAAAAACCTGCAGCCAAGACTACTCTACCCAGCAAGGATCTCATCCAGATTTGATGGAGAAATTAAAACCTTTACAGACAAGCAAAAGCTGAGAGAGTTCAGCACCACCAAACCAGCTTTACAACAAATTGCTAAAGGATCTTCTCTAGGCAAGAAACACAAGAGAAGGAAAAGACCTATAATAACGAACCCAAAACAATTTAGAAAATGGGAATAGGAACATACATATCGATAATTACCTTAAATGTAAATGGACTAAATGCTCCGACCAAAAGACACAGATTAGCTGAATGGATACAAAAACAAGACCCTTATATATGCTGTCTACAAGAGACCCACTTCAGATCTAGAGACACATACAGACTGAAAGTAAGGGGATGGAAAAAGATATTCCATGCAAATGGAAACCAAAAGAAAGCTGGAGTAGCAATTCTCATATCAGAGAAAATAGACTTTAAAATAAGGACTATTAAAAGAGACAAAGAAAGACACTACATAATGATCAAGGGATCGATCCAAGAAGAAGATATAACAATTGTAAATATTTATGCACCCAACATAGGAGCACCTCAATACATAAGGCAAATACTAATAGCCATAAAAGGGGAAATCGACAGTAACACATTCATAGTAGGGGACTTAAACACTCCACTTTCACCCATGGACAGATCATCCAAAATGAAAATAAATAAGGAAACACAAGCTTTAAATGATACATTAAACAAGATGGACTTAATTGATATTTATAGGACACTCCATCCAAAAACAACAGAATACACATTTTTCTCAAGTGCTCATGGAACATTCTCCAGGATAGATCATATCTTGGGTCACAAATCAAGCCTTGGTAAATTTAAGAAAATTGAAATTGTATCAAGTATCTTTTCTGACCACAATGTCATGAGACTAGATATCAATTACAGGAAAAGATCTGTAAAAAATACAAACACATGGAGGCTAAACAATACACTACTTAATAATGAAGTGATCACTGAAGAAATCAAAGAGGAAATCAAAAAATACCTAGAAACAAATGACAATGGAGACACAACGACCCAAAACTTGTGGGATGCAGCAAAAGCAGTTCTAAGGGGGAAGTTTATAGCAATACAATCCCACCTGAAGAAGCAGGAAACATCTAGAATAAACAACCTAACCTTGCACCTCAAGCAATTAGAGAAAGAAGAACAAAAAAACCCCAAAGCTAGCAGAAGGAAAGAAATCATAAAAATCAGATCAGAAATAAATGAAAAAGAAATGAAGGAAACAATAGCAAAGATCAATAAAACTGAAAGCTGGTTCTTTGAGAAGATAAACAAAATAGATAAACCACTAGCCAGACTCATCAAGAAAAAAAGGGAGAAGACTCAAATCAATAGAATTAGAAATGAAAAAGGAGAGGTAACAACTGACACTGCAGAAATAAAAGAGATCATGAGAAATTACTACAAGCAACTCTATGCCAATAAAATGGGCAATCTGGAAGAAATGGACAAATTCTTAGAAATGCACAACCTGCCAAGACTGAATCAGGAAGAAATAGAAAATATGAACAGACCAATCACAAGCATTGAAATTGAAACTGTGATTAAAAATCTTCCAACAAAGAAAAGCCCAGGACCAGATGGCTTCACAGGCGAATTCTATCAAATATTTAGAGAAGAGCTAACACCTATCCTCAAACTCTTCCAAAATATAGCAGAGGGAGGAACACTCCCAAACTCCTTCTACGAGGCCACCATCACCTTGATACCAAAACCAGACAAGGATGTCACAAAGAAAGAAAACTACAGGCCAATATCACTGATGAACATAGATGCAAAAATCCTCAACCAAATACTAGCAAACAGAATCCAACAGCACATTAAAAGGATCATACACCATGATCAAGTGGGGTTTATTCCAGGAATGCAAGGATTCTTCAATATACGCAAATCTATCAATGTGATAAACCATATTAACAAATTGAAGGAGAAAAACCATATGATCATCTCAATAGATGCAGAGAAAGCTTTTGACAAAATTCAACACCCATTTATGATAAAAACCCTTCAGAAAGTAGGCATAGAGGGAACTTTCCTCAACATAATAAAGGCCATATATGACAAGCCCACAGCAAACATCATCCTCAATGGTGAAAAACTGAAAGCATTTCCATTAAGATCAGGAACAAGACAAGGTTGCCCACTCTCACCACTCTTATTCAACATAGTTTTGGAAGTTTTAGCCACAGCAATCAGAGAAGAAAAGGAAATAAAAGGAATCCAAATCGGAAAAGAAGAAGTAAAGCTGTCACTGTTTGCAGATGACATGATACTATACATAGAGAATCCTAAAGATGCTACCAGAAAACTACTAGAGCTAATCAAAGAATTTGGTAAAGTGGCAGGATACAAAATTAATGCACAGAAATCTCTGGCATTCCTATATATTAATGATGAAAAATCTGAAAGTGAAATCAAGAAAACACTCCCATTTACCATTGCAACAAAAAGAATAAAATATCTAGGAATAAACCTACCTAAGGAGACAAAAGACCTGTATGCAGAAAATTATAAGACACTGATGAAAGAAATTAAAGATGATACAAATAGATGGAGAGATATACCATGTTCTTGGATTGGAAGAATCAACATTGTGAAAATGACTCTACTACGCAAAGCAATCTATAGATTCAATGCAATCCCTATCAAACTACCACTGGCATTTTTCACAGAACTAGAACAAAAAATTTCACAATTTGTATGAAAACACAAAAGACCCCGAATAGCCAAAGCAATCTTGAGAACGAAAAAAGGAACTGGAGGACTCAGGCGCCCTGACTTCAGACTATACTACAAAGCTACAGTTATCAAGATGGTATGGTACTGGTACAAAAACAGAAAGATAGATCAATGGAACAGGATAGAAAGCCCAGAGATAAACCCATGCACATATGGACACCTTATCTTTGATAAAGGTGGCAGTAATGTACAGTGGAGAAAGGACAGCCTCTTCAGTAAGTGGTGCTGGGAAAACTGGACAGGTACATGTAAAAGTATGAGATTAGATCACTCCCTAACACCATACACAAATATAAGCTCAAAATGGATTAAAGACCTAAATATAAGGCCAGAAACTATCAAACTCTTAGAGGAAAACATAGGCAGAACACTCTATGACATAAATCACAGCAAGATCCTTTCTGACCACCACCTAGAGTAACGGAAATTAAAACAAGAGTAAACAAATTGGACCTAATGAAACTTCAAAGCTTTTGCACAGCAAAGGAAACCATAAACAAGACCAAAAGACAACCCTCAGAATGGGAGAAAATATTTGCAAATGAAGCAACCGACAAAGGATTAATCTCCAAAATTACAAGCAGCTCATGCAGCTCAATAACAAAAAAACAAACAACCCAATCCAAAAATGGGCAGAAGACCTAAATAGACATTTCTCCAAAGAAGATATACAGACTGCCAACAAACACATGAAGGAATGCTCAACATCATTAATCATTAGAGAAATGCAAATCAAAACTACAATGAGATATCATCTCACACCAGTCAGAATGGCCATCATCAAAAAATCTAGAAACAATAAATGCTGGAGAGGGTGTGGAGAAAAGGGAACACTCTTGCACTGCTGGTGGGAATGTGAATTGGTTCAGCCACTATGGAGAACAGTATGGAGGTTCCTTAAAAAGCTACAAATAGAACTACCATATGACCCAGCAATCCCACTACTGGGCATATATCCTGAGAAAACCGAAATTCAAAAAGAGTCATGTACCAAAATGTTCATTGCAGCTCTATTTACAATAGCCCGGAGATGGACACAACCTAAGTGCCCATCATCGGATGAATGGATAAAGAAGATGTGGCACATATATACAATGGAATATTACTCAGCCATAAAAAGAAACGAAATTGAACTATTTGTAATGAGGTGGATAGACCTAGAGTCTGTCATACAGAGTGAAGTAAGTCAGAAAGAAAAAGACAAATACCGTATGCTAACACATATATATGGAATTTAAGAAAAAATAATGTCATGAAGAACCTAGGGGTAAGGCAGGAATAAAGACGCAGACCTCCTAGAAAGCGGACTTGAGGTTATGGGGAGGGGTAAGGGTGAGCTGTGACAGGGCGAGAGAGAGTCATGGACATATACACACTAACAAACGTAGTAAGGTAGATAGCTAGTGGGAAGCAGCCGCATGGCACAGGGATATTGGCTCGGTGCTTTGTGACAGCCTGGAGGGGTGGGATAGGGAGGGTGGGAGGGAGGGAGACGCAAGAGGGAAGAGATATGGGAACATACGTATATGTATAACTGATTCACTTTGTTATAAAGCAGAAACTAACACACCATTGTAAAGCAATTATACCCCAATAAAGATGTTAAAAAAAAAATCATTGTAAACATCATCAGTTAAGACTCAGACAAAAATCAGTATGTCTTCCCAGAGGACAGCACAAATGACTCATATCATTAAACTGTCCAGGTATAATCCCAAAAGTCAACCTAATAAAATTTATTGAGAGAGACTTAAGCTATTCAAGTTGTTTCCACATATAACTGTAATTTGGAGAACAGTTAATCACATTAAGTTATGATCCTTTTCATTCTAACAACAAAAACCTGTGACAGAGAAGTATGAAGGGAAAATTAGCCTCTCATTTCATGGAAGAGCAGACCGGATGTAGAGTAGTCGATAAGCATATGCGCTGTTTATGTGTGCACATGTGTGTGCACGTATGCAAGTCTCTGTGTGTGTGTGTGTGTGTGTGTGTGATGTGTTGAGTGTTCCCTACAAACTTCTTTAAATAAGTTTAAAATTACCAAGCCAGCTTTCTGATGATTTTGTATCTTAAATGTATTCATTTTAGTCATGAAAAACATAGTGCTATCATAAATTAATTGAGCTTTAAGTCCAATTTCAACAGAATGTAAACCAAAAAAGACAGACAACAATAGCATTACAGATTGTAAAGCCAAAACCTTTCTTGGGGTATGTGGGGAGCAGTGAGGAGATGGAACAAGTCTGGTAATTCTCATTCAAAGACAGAACTACCCAGTGACCTTAATACTAAAAGAGGTCTCTGGGTGAAAGAAAGAATTAGAACTCAACTTTGCAATTTTACTTGACTGACACATTCGTCAGTGTCTTTTGTGATGCAGCTGACCCACCTTGACTGAAAGCCTAGCTGTATTTCCAGGATCTAATGAAGGGCTGTTATGTTGCACTACTCAAGTTTGGCGCAATCTTACATTTAATATCATGGGTTAAACAGGACAGAAGCAAGTGTTTGTTGAAACTGTGTTTTTCGTTTTGCCACCAAGGCTGATCTTATTACTTGCCTTTGAGCTGTTGGAAGAAAATCTTAAAGACAATTTTAAACTTTTTATAGTTTGCCTGTAACTTTGACCCTACAGGATGAAAACCGGCTGCAATATTGTTCAAGATTATTGTCATTTGACAACTTCTGCCAAAATAGCAAAGATTCCAAATGTCTCTGTCTGTAGATAAATCTGCAGGATTTTAATTTTACTTATTTATTTATTCCCATGGGAAACAATTCCAAAGAGAGTTGGTTATATTTAATATTTCAAGACTAATTAATCAGAGTAGGATTTAGGTTCCAGCTAATAGCTATAGTGATTGATCATGAGGTTCATTTTCTGCTGAGGACTGAGTAGGTGTTTTGCTGTGCATATTGAAGATCGAGCAAAATAATTCTGCTGCATATTTTTTAAAATTTTTTCTTGAGGTAGCTATTGTAATAAATAGATGAAGCTCAAATCATGACCAGACCCGTTGGCTATAGGTCAGACTCCTTTTAGTAGAAATGTGATGTGGGCATTATTTGGCTCTGTTTTATCTTCTTTTATTTTCCATTTCAAAGGTTGTCCTTCCCCCCCAGAAAACTGTGTTGTTGTCTTCTCTACTCCAGTGGTTCTCCATCTGAGCTGTAGGGAAGTAATTTGATTCTTTTCTATTGAAATGGACTAGAAAAATCAGCTGAAGTGGACTGAGATAAACTAGTCACCTGGATTAGCACAAGGGGCGGAACACGTCTAGGAGATTTTTACCCTGTGGTGACTACACTAGGAAAGTTTGAAACACGACAATTACGTTGAGCCTCCCTAAACCTCCCCTGCAGAATCTCTATCTAATATTTATTCTCCATGAGCTCTTGCCTGTAAATTGGTCACTGCACTCCCAGGTTATTTCTGTAGGGTATTTCTCCTATGAGGGGTCTTTGGAGGCACAGGTGTACTTGGTTAAGTTTTCTGATGACAGAGGCCAGCTAATTGAATTTCTTAGTCTTTAGGGTTTGTTTTTTCCTGTGGAAAAAGTGCTCCTTTTAATGAATATAATACTCTAAGACACACACATTTACTCAACTTACTGAAATTTGTGGAAAACAAACTGCTTAAACCTAGGTTTGTTTAGATAGCACTTCCTCTCAGAATGAATGTGGAAACTATTTCACATCATTCTGAAGTCATGGGAAATAAAAAGGGTAAAAGAAACTAATTTATATTTTTATAACTATGCATTTTATAAATCACAAGGTTGGTCTCTTTGCAAAACAAACACCATAGGTGACATTAAAATATAGCTGCTATCTTGAATGAGTGGAAATCATAAGAAAACAAATAATTTGTTGCTTTCATGCCTTTTAGAGATTGGATTTCTTTTCAGATAATCATAAAATTCAATAAACATATTCTTTTTATATTTATTTTGCAATTATTTATAAAGCACTATATAGTAGTAATAATAACAATAATACCAAAATTTATTAAGCATTTATTAATTGTCAGGCAGTATATTAAAAGTTTTCTAAACATTGGCTTGTGGTATCTGTCAATTTCATTATGGAGTAAATAATTATTATGTTAAACATGCTGAAATTGAGGCTAAGTCATATTAAATGGTATACTCTACATTCACACAGCAAAGACATGGCAGAGCTGAGATTTGAACCTCAGCGGTTGGGAATCCATTGTGCCATGCCCAATGTTAAGTGTGTAAATCCAAAATTGAACAATGTAGGATGATATCTCTTATAAGGTTAACTATGCTTAGGAAGAGGAAAAAAATTAATAGAACACCTAACTTAGGTGTTACTTAGGGTTAAGAAGACTGCTAGGGGAAGGTGACATTTACACCAAGAACCAAAGAATGAACAGGATTAGCCAATTAGCCAATGTGGGAGGGCAGGGTGGTTGTATTAGTCAGGGCCTAAAAGGAAATGGACAGTATCCACAAAATAGAATAATTTAAGGGTAATTTAATGAAAAATACTTACAAAATGTGAGGATGGTATAGGGAAGCCACAGGAATAGTATAGTATCCCAGGAGCAGTAATATGAATGAGCTCCATGGATGGCAAGGGGAGGGAGTACTTTGTGAAGAATGCCTTTTTATGGAGCCAGAGCCCCTCAGTCCAAGTATACAGTTGTGGTACTATGCAGGGAGGGAGAGGAAGAAGAAGAAGAGCCCTGTCTTCAACCTCCCTCCTCTAATTTTCTGGTGCTGTTCTTCACTGACCAAACCCAACTGGACTACAGAGGGCATGAGGTCTGTGGATGTAATCAAAACAGAGCATACTCTGGAATTTCTCTGCAGTGTGAAGGTTAGCAGTACCTAGCACAAGAGTATAGATAGCAGAATCATTGCAGGCAGAAGAAACAGAATGTATGAGAGTCCCAAAATAAGAATATATCTTATCCAAGGACATGAAAAAGTCGATAAGCCTAAGCATAGATTATGCTTGGGAATGGGGTGGCATATAAGAATGTTTGATGAATTGGGAGATTAACACTTGGATTAACACTAACAAATTAGGCTATCAGATCATTTACAGACTTGGAAGCCATGCAAAAATATTCCCATTTTGTCTAAGGAGCAAGATAGAGTCTTGGAAGGATTTTGAGTGCAGGGATTGACATGACTGTCTAATTCATAAGCAGCCAGAAGAGTAAACTGGTGAGAGTATGGGGAAGACCTCACTATCTTAAACAACATATTCGTGTTACACATCATGTGAATATGTCCTATGAGTACCCGCTCATAGCAAGGCTCTGTGTAATTAGATTTAAAACATTATAAAGCAGTTTGAATCCAATGTACAGACATTATCATTTTAGGTAAGCAGATTTAAAGTGTTTCCAAAGAAACTAGAGAAAAAATAGGCTCTAGGACATCCCTGATATTCAGATGGGCTATGTCCTTCAACATCTAATTTTTTGCTAGTCCTTTATTCTACTCATTGCTATCTCCATTGAGAGTCACGTGTTGAGTAGCATGGCTCCCATGCATACTTTTAAACTACCAGTTTAGCTGTACCATGTTCAGTTGGCAGGCAAAACAAAGCATATGATTTGGTGTTTGATGGACTTGGGTTCAAATCCCACCTTTATCAATTAGTAGCTGGGTGGTTATGAGAAAGTTCCCTAAACTCTGCAAACATGTCTCAGTTACCTCATTTGTAAAACAGCAATGAGATAATGGTAGTGTGGATTCTTAGGTTTGTGGTCAAAGTTAAATAAATGTAACCTCTTGTTAGACTCAGACTATGATGACACATTCGAGAGGCATATCCTATTATTGAAAGTAGTTACAAAGCAAATCCTTTTTTGCTCACAAGGCTTGAGACCAGTTGGTATGTCACTGGAATCGCTATATCTGTGGAGCAGCACATGTAGCCTGACCAACACTGAGATATTCCCAGCTTCCACAGGCCTTGGCAGCTGGGAGGCTCCCAATGTTTGCTTCTGCATATAGTGTGATAAAGAGCCTCTCTCACCTGGGATATACTGAATTTATCGGGTTTTAAACCTTAAAAAGCGTTTAAAAGAGCACAACATCGCTTCTCCAAATATCCTTGGCTCTGACAAGGAGCAGCTGCCAGAGAATCATCCAGAGATATTGCCCAGCTCCTTGACAGTGGCCTCCCAACCATTAGCAGATCAGTCCAGAAACTGATCAGCAAAAGTACATGGATACTTGTGTGCATGCCCAGGTAGAAAAAATCTTGTGTTAAAATCACAAATTCCAGGAACCTGTAGTGATATTAAGGTATCATGTGGAACATTGTAAAATAAATCCATTAAGGTATTTAAGCAAGTACTAAATGCTTAGCATTGTACATAGCCTTGAGAAATGTACAAAATGGGATGTATCTCATGGGCATCACTATCAACAAATATTTGATTAAATTACAACTTTATGACTATCTATTATCCTCCGAGAGAACTTCAGGTCATATGGATGCTTGACAAATGTTAAGTCTCAGTTTGTTGTTTGTATGGAATTTGACTATATTGACACATTCCTTCAAAGAATAAAACCATTTGCTAAGCCTTCAAAAACTTTACATACTGTACAAATAAGTACTATAATTATTGTTGCCATCTTTTCTAACTGTCCTAGTCCTGTAATGGGATGTAATTTGTTAGGATTTAAAATAAAATTTTTATTTTTTATCTTTTTTGCTGGATTTTGAATTTTAAAATATAAATAGATATAAAAAGAAAAGAAATACATTTTTTTTCAATTAGAGATAGTTTCACTCTCCCCACGCCCAAATAATAACAAAAACATATGAAGTAAGCATAATGGAAGCAAAAACACAGAGAGAAAAGAAAAACAAAAAACTAAAGAAACCCATTTAAATAAATACAAATAAAGATGTAGAAGGAAAACATAGCTGGTTCAATGTATGCTGATAACCTTAGAATTGTACATTACAAAGCACATCTGCCCTTGGAGTCTTCAAATTGACATTAGTTCGTTGTATGAAATTATGTATAATTTATTTTCTTTGCTGGTCCCAAGGGAGATATTCTTTCTTTTATCTATTTGACTATTTTGGAGGGTGGAAATTAGAGAGGAAAATTGAAAAAAAAAGTTTCTTTGTTTTTCTTTTGTTCTTAGTTCTTTCCTTGTTACCAAGATTTATTTTTAGTTAGGGTTTTTTTCCTATTAAAATGACTTGTTATTCAATCAAGAGTGAGTGAATCAGCTTACAAAACTAAGTATCTTTACATCTAAATCAAGTTGTATTTGACTTGAACTTTTAGGTGAGAGCTTTAGATTAGCTGGAAAGATTTTCTTCCTTCTATTTATGAAATGTTGTATTTTCACATTCTCAGGTTCCCAGCAGGGATGAGTATTCATGCATCAAACTACAGTTTCAAGAAAAACTATTATTTTCTACTATAACTTTAGACCAAATTTGTTATGTTCCTGAGTCTATCAATCAGCAACTAGGGTTTCAATTTTTTAATACAAACTGACAAATAAGTGTTTGCATCTGTTATCTACCCACAAGTATTTGAGACCATTGTGGATAAGATTTATGCCCTGATCTTCCTAGAACTAGTCTTCCTTGAATCACAATTTCTTAGTACACAATTTCCCAAGATGTTGCATGGAACAGATTTGAAAATCAGTAAAATTTATTGAACAGATCTAATAGTATCATGGGTTTGGCACATTCTTTTCCTCAAACATTCTCCTAGAAGTAAGGTATTAGAAAAATAGAGTCTTCAAAAAATTATGAGACAACAGATTTCATATATTTCTTTTATTCTTTTTCTCTTTGTCATACATAAAAAGGTAAAAGGTATAAGGTAAAAAATTCCCAGCCATTCCTTTCCCCAGAGATAAATGTAACTTTCTGTAACCCATTTATCTCTATCCACCTTTAAAATCATGCCTTATAATGATAACATCTCATAATATTTTTTTAATGTTTGCTATTGGATGCTAATACTTAGGTCAAATTAAATGCCTACTTTAGCTTGCTTTAAGCCATAGATATATACTTATCACCTACTCTTTCCAAGGTGCTATGAGATGTCCTTTATGTAGGTAATTGATTTTTATATATTGACCTTACATCTTGTGCCCTTGCTAAACTTGCTTATAAGTTCTAGAACGTTTTTGTACATTTTTTCAGATTGTTCTATGTAAACAACTATTGCATTGTCTGCAAGGGGAGGCAGATTTCATTTCTTCACTTCAAATCTGCATGTTCTTATTTATTTATCTTGCCTTGTTGAACTGGGTAGGATTTCCAGCATAATGTAATTAAGAATGGTGAGTGTGGAGATACTTGCCTTATGACAAAACTTAAGGGAAAAATACTCTATCACTACTGTTATCTAAAGTTCCTTGTAGATAATCCTTACAAGGTTAAGGATGTTTCCTTCTATTGCTAGTTTGCTGAGTGTTTTTAGCATGAATGTGTATTGAATTTGGCAAATTATTTTTTTCTATCTATTGAGTTGACCTTATATATTAATATTTTTTTCTTCAGTTTGTTATGAATTACACTGATTTATTTTTAATGGTGAATTAGCCTTGTATTCCCAGTGTAAACTCAGTTTGGTCAAGATGTATTTTTTTAATAGATTGCTGGATTTTTTGAGGCAATTTGCTTCTCTCTTCATGAAAGATATTGCTTTTACTAGCATTATGTCTTTGGTTTTGATATCAAGGTAATACTAACCTCATAAAATGAGTTGGGAAGACTACCATGATCTATTTTCTGGAAGAGATTGTGTCAACTTGGTATTATTTTTAAAATGATTCATAGAATTAACCAATAAAATTATACTGACCTTGGGTTTTCTTTGAAGTATGAATTTATCTTATTTAATAAATAAAAGATAATTCAAATTATCTTTCTTCTTGAGTAAATATTGATAGTGTGTTTCTTTCAATGACTTGATTAGTTTCATCTATGCTGTATAATTTATGGGCAGAGAATTGCTCTTAGTCTTTTCATTATTTTTTTAGTAGTTGTAGATTCTATAGTGATTTTCTATTTTCAATCCTGATATTGGTAAATTGTATCTAGCTAAAAGTTAAACAGTTTATTGAACTTTTAAAAAACTAGCTATTGGTTTCAGAGATTTTCCTTGAGAGGTTTTATCTATTTATTTCCATTTTTATCTTTATTAATTCATTTTTGATTACTTTGATTCAAAGTTTTTGTTTTTCAAGTTTCTTATGGTAGAAGCATAGATTTTTGACTTGAAACATTTATTTTCTTTTCTAATGTAAACCTTTGATGCTATGAATTTTATTTAAGCTCTTTTTTAACTGCATCACATGAGTTTTTGTTATTTTTTTATTCAGTTCAAAATATTTTCTAATTATCCTAAGAGTTTCTCTTTGTATTGATGTGTTATTTAAAAGTGTTTAATTTAATTTACTTTCCAAGTGGTTGGCGATTTCTCTATGATCTTTCTGTTGTTAATTTCTTGTATAATTGTGTTATGGTTAAAGAACATACTTTGTATGGCTTATATTCTATTAAATTTGTAAAGGTTTATTTTATGGACCAGATTATGATCTGTCTTAGTAATGACTCATGCACACTTTAAATGAATGTGAATTCTGCTGTTGTTTGTTGGAGTGTTCAATAAATATGTCAGGTTGAGTTGCAGAATACTGTTGCTTAGATCTTCTATATCTTGCAAATTTTATGCTTTTCTATTCTACCAATTATTCAGAAAGGAGTATTCAAGGATCCATAAATAACCGTGGATTTGTCTTTTTCTCCATCAAATTCTATACGTTTTGTCTCAATTACTTTGAAGCTTTATATGTAGGTTCATATGCTTTTTATTTTGCTGTGTTTGCTTGGTGAACTGATCTTTTATCATTATGTGATACCCCTTTTTTATCCTGGGTAATGTTTTTTCTTCTAAAGTCTACTTTGTCTGATATTAATATAGCCATACCAGCTTTTTAAACATTTGTGTTTATATGATGTATATTTTGACCCTTTTTCTTAAAATTATTTATGTAATTTTGGATAAATGTGTTTACTTTAGACAGCACATAGTTTTATCTCTTGTTTAAAATCCAGTCTGGCAATCTCAATAGTTGGCGTATTTACCATTTCATGTAATCTTAATAGTTTTTGAAATATAAATCAATTTATAATTTGGTCTGTTGTTTCCTTTTTTTTTATTCCTCTTTTTCTTCTAGCCTGCATTCTTTCAGTTTATTTGAATATATTTTTATCAATACATTTGTTGATAGAAACAATCAATAAACAATCTATGATAGGGGTAGGAAAGAGTTTAATTGAGCTAAACTGAGGACTATAGCCCAGGTGGCACAGATTCAAGAAGCACTTGAATTATGTTCCACTGGACTACAAAGTGGGGGAGGCTTATGAAGGTAAAAACTACAAAATTACATAAGTTTTTGTCAAGAATTATCATTGGAGTTGGTGAGAAATAAGAGTGCTTATTAAGCAAGGGTTGGTTGAGGTCTGAAATGGTTGCTAGTTACAAGGGGAGAACTTGAAACCATAAGGTTGCAGTTGGCAGCTGGCAGATATTGTTTTGAGAACTAGTGGTGTCCTTCAGTCTGATACAGTTCAGAAAATTCAAGTTCTCAGTGTTGCAGGAACATGTCTGAAACCATATCCACAACGACTACCTGGCTCCATTTTGGATGCCTGAACCACAGTTATATCATTTTGAGTTGTAAATGCATTCTTTTCTTTAATGGTTAAAGCAGATGTGCAATGCATGTTTGATAGGCTACAGACAGGCTGTTTTAGTTAGCATAAAGTTTAAGTTAAATCACATATAAGCCAGAATGGCTCTGTGTATCTCAATACATAAAATTTTCTTCCACCATGTTTTATTTCTCTATTAACATTTTAGGTTGATCTATTTGTATTATTTTTAAGAAGTTGCTCTAGGGATTCCTACATACATATCTGATCTTTCAGTTTATCTAGAGTTAAGTTTTGACCATTTCAAGTAAAACATTTATGCTATAGTTGCATATTGTATCTACATACATTGAAAAGCCATCTAAAATGTGTTGCATTTTAAAGACCTTAAGAGGAGAAAAATAATCTGTAATATTTAACTAGATATTTACCATTTGTGTTACTATTTCTTTATTCCTGAACTTCCACGTTCTCCTCTGATAAAATTTCTCTTCAGCCTGAGGGACCACTTTTAGCATTTCTTTTAAAGGATGTTTTCTGGAGCTGATTTCTTTTAGTTTTTCTTCATCTGAGAATGTCTTTTTTGTTGCTGTCATTTCTGACAGGCATTTTCAGTAGATATAGAATTTGGAGTTGACTCTTTTGTTTTAACTTTTTAAGCACTTAAAAAGATGTTATTCCACTGTCTTCTGGCCTCCAAGTTTTCTGATAAGAAATCTGTAGTTATTTAAATTTTTGTCCCCACATATAAAATACTAGCTTTCTCTGGCTCTATAAAGATTCTCCTTTGCCTTTGATTTTCAGCATATTGATTATGTTTTGAATGGACGAAGTTTCTTTGAACTCCTTCACTATGTGCCTTTATGCTTTTTTCCCATGTTTGCAAGGTCATTACTTCCTCCAATTTTTTATGAACCAAATTTTTTTTCTTTCTCTGGGATTTCATGATATGAATAGTAGATGATTTGATATTGTCCCACAAGCCTTTTAGAGTCTTTTTTTTAATCTTATTTTTTCCCTTTCTTCTGTCTTCTGTATTCTGCTATTGAGACTGTTCTTGTGGGGGTGTTGTAGTTGTGTTTTTACTTCAAATATTGTAACTCTTCTTTCTAACTGATTACTTTTTAATAGTTTCTATTTCTCTGCCAAAAATTTGTATCTTTTCATTTATTTCAAGAACGTTTATCTTTACCTCATGGAACATGGTTATTACAGCTATGATTAAGTCTTTGGCTAATAATTTCAATATCTGGGTCATCTCAGGGTTGGCTAAGCATCTGTTAATCATTTTTCTCTTTGAGAATCTGTCACATTTTTCTTTCTTCTTTGTATATTTAACAGTTTTATGTTGTACCCTAGATATGTTTATTTTTCTGTTCGATTCTCTAAGTCATTTCAAAATCCTTTGTGGAAAGTTGATTTATTTTTATTTTAGTAGCCTATCAACCAAGTAGGGTTTAGATCAAAATTTCTGCCTTGGTTTTGTAGGTGGTTATTTCAGTGTTACTTCAATTTCCACAGCCTTTGCTCTGTCTCTTTTGGCCTTTTCCCTATATATGTAGCTCAGGCATAAGCCCAGGGCTAAGGTTGTTTCATATATAATATCAGGGAACCCCTTTTCCAGGTCTCCAGGATTTGTTTCACAATCTCTGTCTCTCAGGGTTAACTTTTTCCAGTCCTATAAAGGCAGGGCTTTTGTTTTTTCTTAGAATTTTATTCCTAAGCAATGCTTCATAATCCTTATGACTGGAATTGCTATCTGGACAATGCAGTGTAAAGTGAAAGAAACAGTAATGATATCCCCATACACTCTTTGGTCCACTGGGGATAATTTTTTTTCAGTTTTTCTGTACAGAAAAATGTTTATTTTGCTTTGTTTTGTTTTCTGGATTTTATATGTGTGCACCGCAGCTGTTGCCCCTGCAACTGCAGTTCTGCAACTGAGGACCCCTTAGGGTAGGGCTGGGAAGGAAAGCAGATTTAAAATAAAATATAACAAAATACAATAAAATGGAATTGAAAGGAAAGAGAAATAAAAAAGGAAAAGGAAAAGAACAAAGAAGAGAAGGAAAGAAAAGGAAAAGAAAAAGAAGAGATTCCTATCCCTGGTCCTCTAGCCAGAAATAGATCGGTACTGCTGCTGTCCAAGCCCACTGCACAGTACTACACAAGAATTGTTTTTAGGTAAAATCTGGGCAGGAAAAGATATAATTTCACTTCTTAAAGATCCATTCTTCAAGTTTGTCTCCCACTTCCGTTCTGCCTACTATTACTAACTTTTCAAAATCCAAGGTAGTTGCTTTTTATATTTCCTTAAAAGATTTTAGTCATAATCAATGGGAGAGAGAGGCTGTAGTGTGTCTCTTCTAGCTTGACTGTCACCAGAAGACTTCTCTAGAAATTTTTCATGTAAATACTTCGTCTTTTTTCCTTTATATTAACAGGCATACATTATGATATATACATATATGTAGTTGACCCTTGAACAATGCAGGTTTGAACTGCAAGAATCCACATATGTAGATTTTTTTTCTATAAATATATAGTCAGTTCTCCATATTCATGGCTTCCAAATCGTGGGATTCAACCAACTGGTGATCATGTACTATGTTTATGATCCTTGATTTGTTGAATCAACAGATGTAGAATAGAAGAATATGGGGTGCCAACTAGGGGACTTGAGCATCCCTGGATTTTGGTGTATGCGTGACATCAATAAACATATTGATCTTTGTATGGTTTGTATGTTGTCCTATTATTAGACATTCACATTTGTACAATTTTTTCATTTTTTTATTGTCATAAAAAATGCTGTTATGGGTATTGTTACATACACATTTGTGATAGTCAATCTCTGTTTTCAGTCACCTCCCTGATTATTTGCTTAAAAACTTTTTCCAAAGTGAAGCAACTGTGACAAAGTTATGATCAGTTTTTTAAAATGGTGATACTTTTTGCTAAAATTCCATCTAAAATAACATTCTACTACCAGTGTAGAAAGTTCTTCCCTCTCCTGCTCTCAAAAAACACTAGGCAAAATCACTTTTAAAAAGAAGTCTTAGTCTGATAACTGGAAAAGAATATTGTTTTTTTTTTAATTTGTGCTTCCTGGTGTTAATGGGTTATATTTCCAAATGATGGCTAATAGATTTTGACCTTTTTTGTGTTTCCTGTTCTGTTGACATCATCCTTTTTGATTCATAAAGATTCTTTATGCTGTATTATCATAACATTTTATCATTTTTTATTTACCATTGTTTGCCTTTGACTTTATTCACAGACTTTTATGGCAAATAATTTTTAAATATTGCCAATCTAGTGATGATTTTTTTATTTTGATGTCACACTTAGAAAGTATTTTACATCCTCATCATAATGTAAGATTCACACACAGGTTTTCCTAGTATTTATAGTACCGAAATTGATTTTGGTATAGTGTATAAGACAAAAATGTAATTTTTATTTCTGTTTTATTCAAATGTTTTAGAAAGCTTTCCTAGTAAACAATAGGCATTTATTAGTATAGCCACATATTAGTCAAAGCATATATAAAATACTCATTAGATAGCAGCTGTTTTTAATTGGCAATATTCTAGCCAAAAGTTAAGGATTTTTTCTAGGCAATCTTATGTTGGGTTCAATTTTTAATTTTTTGTAACACTTTTTGAAATATTGAAAGTACTATTCAAACCCCTTTGGTACCTTGCAGAGTTCTTAGAGACCTACTCTTTGGTTCTTCAGTTACACAAACTGGGAAACAGAAGTAAACTATCATCATTTATTTTTGGAAAAGACAATGTGTTTTTCCAAAGAGGGAAATTAAAAGGCACAGGATATTTTGTTTTGGAAGAGGCATAGATCTAAATAACTAATGACCGGGGTATTATAATATTTGAATACCACATTCATTTGAGGTTTTTTTTTCAAGGCTCACTTAAAAAAAAAAATCTCAAACCATAAATGATATAGGCCAGCAACAAATTGCATGAGTATTTAGTGGAGGAAAAAAATTAAATGATTGAATCAGACCACAGTTTTCTAACTTAAATTGGAAAACTCTTTATGAAAATCACTGAACTTACTTCTTCCTAAACAGTAACTAACTGTATTACAGCATTCTTTCACCTGCCTTCTAACTGGTCTGAGCAACAGGCATGTGACGCAATGACTCCAAACTTTACTTAAAGATAGAGCCAGACAATAAGCAAGGACTCTCTTCTGAACTTAAAGAAGTAAAATAGCCTTAGTATTCACTGTATGAGCTTCAGTATTGCCTTTTGTTTTATAGTGCGATTTAGATTTCCAGCAGCTCTAGGTGCTTGATTAGGCTTTGGCAGATCAGGGCAACAAGGCAAAAGGGAAAAGAGTAAAGTGAATTGAGTCATCGGTGGAAAATAACACTGGATTATGGCAGACATAGTGCAGTGGAGGTTTTAGCTGCTGAGTGCTGAAACATCCCATTAAAAGTTACAGTTTGGATGATCTCATCCCATTATTGTAATGGGATAGATTATTAGGTGGATGGTGTTCTTTTTATTGCTGGGCTATTCTTACATGATGCTCGGGATTTTAATATTGTATTCACATTGCAGTAGATTCAGAGCAGGAAGAAAATGAGGAAATAACTGGGCATAACTGACCTAATAGTTCTGGGCATAACTGACCTAATCCTGGGTTATATTTATACATAGCTTTAGCCTGGAATTCCACTGAGCAAAGACATATAAGAATGACATATAGAGGAAGGAGAGCAGTTGAACAAATGCTGTAATGTAGCCTCAGCCTTAAATTAAATCTGGACAGAGGCAAGATTGACAGAGGCAATTGGAGCTGCATAAAGTGCCTATCTGCAGTAGGTCAGGAAAGCTGGGAGTTAGAGAATTCTAAAGTGGTCTGAAAGACAAGTACAGGAAGCCCAGATCAGAACAATAAAGTTTCTACCCCAGCTTGGCATGGAAATATCCGAAGGCTAGCTTTCGTGTTGCCAGATTTAACCAATAAAAATACAGGACCCCCTATATTTGAATTTCAGTTAAACGATGGATAATATTTTAGTATAAGTATGTCCTAAATATTACATGGGACATACTTACATGAGGAAGTTATTTGTTGCTTATGTGAAATTCAAAATTAACTATGAGTCCTATATTATATCTGGCAGCTCTATGCCTAACCAAACCCTACTTTCTTATTAATTCATGATTCTAGAGGTCAGTAATCTCAGGTAGCCTGGGATTGAATCTCCTGAGATTTTTATACTTCTCTGGTGAAGGGTGGGTAGAGTTAAGATGAATAAGATTCAATGCAGTTGCAGAACTTAAAACAAACTTCTCTAAAGAAACAAACAAATTTATCTGAGTCCTCTAATTTTGGAATGAATGGCTTATCAATATATCGATAAATCTGCGTTAGCTACCTCTTTTATAAATAAATTTCTTAATAATGATGGTATAAAATAATATGTTAACATGTGTTTCCTCCCTAGATTATCTCATCAGTATATTCAGCCATATAATATAATAGAAAGGCCATATCTACAAAAAATATACACTTTTTTTGGAGAAATGAGGTAGTCGAAAATATTTGAAATGGTCTCCTTTTGACATATGGATTAGAACTGTTTGAGATCTCAAATAAATAATATTCCCAGATGATAGTAATCTTGACTTTCCACAACCTACATGAAACTTTTCCCAATTATTTCTGATTTTACTTTATTCCATAGTGCACAGAAAGACATGCATATACAATCCTGTGTGAAATACTTTTGCACATTTTGACAACGAGCCGTTATCGAATATTTATTGATAGGCTAATGCTTTCTGACAAGTCCATGTAAGTTATAACAGGACTGCAGAGTAACTGCATTTTAACCAGTTTGGGCTCTTGGGTAAAAATTATTGAAAAATAATCTTCAAAAAATAAAATAGCACTGTTGTGGTGATAAGCTAGAAAGAGTGACATGGCATGAAGTTAAAGTTGTGGTCGACACACCTCCCTCCCAAACCTGCCTTGCAGCATAGAGTCGAGAAATCATTGGTCCAGGTGTGTGGCATCCATCCTTCTGTCTCTGAATCACAATTACTGTAGAGAGTGGAGAATGAGTTTATACTGTTCCTAGGATGAGACACAGAGCTGTATCTACCACCCACTCTGACTTGCTGATTGAAGGCGCATGAATTCTCCCAGGTGACTCAGTCTCTACTTATTGATGATGATGTCACTTAACAGCTTTGGCTGTAATAAGCTGCCTTATTGACTTCTGCCTTGTCACTCTTCTAGCCAACTCCTTGTCACAGGCACCACTGTTGTGCATCAGTCTGCCTTTGCTTTATTGGCTTATTGATAGTCCCATCCATCTTCTTGAAGGAGGTTGACAGGCTGGCATTTGACTCTTCTGTCTCCCTGTGATTTTACAGCCTGCAGGATGGCTGCCTGAAGTCCCTGGTGTTTTGCCCAAATAGCCAGTATGCAAACCACTTCTCCCCACTGTACCTAGGGATGCTACAAATTCTTTATTGCAAACTATGGAATCGTTGACAAATCTTCATCTGCATGTGTTGAGCTGCAAGAGGGAGCTACTATTTGACCTAGTAACAGCTTGAGACTGTTTTCCCAGGTTCTCCCTGTGAGAAGCTCTCTGATTGTTACACCAACAGAGCAGTGTTTTTCCCCAGGTATCCAAGCAGAGCAAAATAGCTGCAGGGGTGTGAACTGATTCCCTTTGGCTTTGTACAACATCAAAACCATGTCAGAGGAACTCTGACAAGATTCTTTGGTACTGAGGGAAAGAAAAGACTAATTCCCAATACTAAACTCATTGATTTTCAAAGACAGAATAATAACAACTTGATTTTTTTTTTAATTTAAAGTCAATGTTTATGCCTCTGGCATGTGGGGAAATCATTTGACTTGTAAACTGAGTGTGTTTGATTTGAAACCAACCAAAGAGTGATATAGCATGATGTAATGAGAGCTTTCGTGGGAAAAGAAAAGATGGATTATATGGTAAGAAAGCTTTCAGGGATCCACACTGTTAGATATCATTAAAAATGCAGTTTTATCTTATCCTTAATCGATCTTATTCATGAAAATCATCTAGGCAACATCTATTAAAGATGAATTAAGGAGTTATATCAGATGCAACCAAAAGTCTAGTAAAATAGTTTTTCTTTAATTTAATTGATCTCTTTAGGAATTTGCAGTACCTCTGGATGAGCTTCACACCAATGCTTTTAAAACATGCTCTTTTCTTTTGAAGAACTGCATATGCCTTTTAGGGTAAACTAAAAGAAAATTTAAAAAAATCAGAACAGGAACTTCCACTTATCGCACCATGATGATGATTATTACATGATTTACTTCTTATTAAAATCCTTATTAAAATTTATATAAAACAAGTATGAATTTACCATTACCAGATGAAAAAATTGAGTCATCTAGCTATTCTCTTTATCTCCAAAGCCCAGTCTGGTAACTGCTGTGTGGCTTTATCTCACCCTGAACATGTAGATTTCTGGTTTTTATTATGAAAGTTTTGAAACAATAAAATCTAGATATCTAAGGCACACCATGTTATATCTGGGAAGAACAATAAATACTTTAAGACAATAAAATAAAAAAAAATAAAACAATAAAAAACCAATAAAAAACAATAAAAACTTAATTAATTTGATTTCTGATTATGATAAGGAAACAAGGCCAATAGAAAGTAATTAGGAGAAACTAGTAAAATATCAATAGATAAATCCTTATTTTTACTTCTAAAAAACGGCAACATTAATTTACTTTCAAGTCATTACTCCTTGTTGTTACAAAAACAACTAAAGAATCCCTACCCTCGCCCACCATCTTTAGGAGTCTGTCCATTATAGGTTTATTCCACACTGCTAATATTTTTGGAATATGATATTTAACATTCCATACTCACTCTCTTCTCTTTATGAAACAAACATTTCAAAAATGGTACTTCAGTCTTGACAACCTTGTGGACCCTTGACTATCTATATAGGTAACATGATTTATCTCATCTACTATTGTTGTATAGAGAGAGCACTAAATTAGAACATAACATTCTATTTTAGTTTGGTAGGGATGCCGTCACAGATTACCATAAATTGGGTAGTTTAAGACAACAGAAATGTATCCCCTCACGGTTCTGGAGGCTAGAACTCCAAAATCAAGGGGATCAGCAAGTCCATACTCCCTTTGAGACTCTGGATAGAATCCTTCCTTGCCTCTTTCTAGCTTCTGGTAGTGGCCATTAACCATTGGCGTTCCTTGGCTTGAAGCTGCATTATTCTAATCTCTGCCTCTGT
The DNA here is from genome assembly GCF_951394435.1 of Stenella coeruleoalba. Classification (NCBI taxonomy): domain Eukaryota; kingdom Metazoa; phylum Chordata; class Mammalia; order Artiodactyla; family Delphinidae; genus Stenella; species Stenella coeruleoalba. The sequence continues at coordinate 20,130,548 of NC_137147.1, read as the reverse complement.
TATCACATTGTCTTCCTCTGTGTGTGTCTATCTCTGTGTCCAAATTGCTGTTTTTCATAAGGACGCCAGGCATATTGGATTAGGGCCCTCTTTAATGACTTCATTTAACTTGATTGCCTCTGTAAAGACACTATTCTCCCTCTCCCCACCCCAAAAAAAATCACATTCTTAGATACTGGGGGTTTGATTCTCAACATATCAATTCAACCCATGACCTATATGATAGAGGGCAGAGCAAATATACTTTATGCCACACTAAAAGGGTTAAAATGACACTGGTTAAAGGAGGAGGTGGGAGAGAGTGGAGGATCAGGGCAGCCCTACTTTGTGTATTTCTGCTTGGATTAGAAACTCCTTATCAAAACAGACATGATACCTTCTTCCGCTGTCTCTCAGCAGGTCGGGGATGTCCCTGACAATATGTTTGGAGAAAAGTCCATAACATCTTACAGGAAGTGCCTGCTGCATCAGCCCTCCTTCTCTGGTAAGGAAATCAACACAGTCTCCATTCATTTCAGCCTGGTCACAAAAGGTTTAGGGATGGACAGTGGAGTGACACGTTAGAGAAACCCTCGCCACCAATATCCAGTTGCTTCAGAGTTAAGGTAACATGATTCTCATTTATATTGCTGAGAAATAAGCAGTCCTTGAAGTTAGATGGTGTCTGGATCATTTAACATGAATAAATAGTGGAAAAAGAAGTTACTCTACTTAGTCTGAACCATGCTAAAAAGGACTTAGTTTGACCTCCAACAAATGAAGGAGTGGTGATGCCCCAGCACTTTTTAAATGGTGGACATGATAAGCATTTTTACAGCAAGAAGAAGTAGAGAGCCCAGGGGCCTGCACAATCTGCCTTTCACCTCAGGGTAGAGCAGACAAGGATCAAATTAAGAATAGGTTGGAGACATTCTGTTGCCAGGAGAACATTCTCACTGACTCAAATTGAATAAAGCAGAAAACTGTTCATTAATAATATTGAATTATAATTTTATTTGGGAAAATGGCATCATTTAAAACTGAATTAATTCACTTTTTTGTTTGTTTATACATTTTTTAGAAATCATGTGTACTGTGTCTGAAGTAATATTTGCTATAAACCAAACTAACACATATTTATTAAGTGCCTACTGTGTGCAAATTAATGCACTTGGCTCTGGAATACTTAGGTTGGAAGGCCTTGGCTCAAGGTTGTTTTATTTAATGGTTTACTTTTTTTTATACTGTGCAACATTGGTGTTAAGCAGTTCATCACAACCAATATAGACAACAACTGCTTTAAAGGCAAGAAGAAACAAATTTGGCCTAATGCTGCATTTATTAAATTAAGGACAGACCATGTGGGCAGAGAGTTCCTCCTGTTAACTGGCATTCTGTAAGTAGAATTAAACCACTCTACCGAAATGTTGAGATGTTGCAAGTAAAGGGACAATTTTCTTTAGATGTCATTCTTCCTCCCCAAATTACCTATCACTTTGAAAGCATTTTCAGACTCTGAGGTAAATATTTAAATTGATTTTAAAAATATTTTTTCTGGCTCTTGGCAAAAATTTATCGATTAGTAAAATAACACCTTTACTGTGTCATTTTTTATTACCTCTGCGGTTGGGTGATAAAAACATTTTAAGTCAAGTCCCTCCTCTTAAGGTTAATTGGGGATATAAAACATAAACAAATGGCCATGATATTGTGTGCTGTCTCCTGTGTTAGAATGACATGGGATCCAGGAATTCAGAGGAGAAACTGTATTATGGCAATGACCTAGGCAGAGTGAAGAATGTCCTAGTTGAGGTTAAGAAAACCAGATGTGTGTCGCTCTGTATTATCTTCTCTCATTCCCTTCCCACCCAGGGCTGCTGAGTCACTGGGAAGAAAACAAAGATATTTGTGAGTGCAATTCTCTGTATATATATCATTCTTCCTTCTCAGTGGATCTGAACACTTCACTTTGAAAAATATTTGTGAGTTGTTATAAGAATGATTCATCTTCATTTTTTAAATCAAATCTTATTCACATGTTCCTCTTAAAATATACATTAAAATTTCACAGTTCCACTCTGCTGTGGTTTTGACTCTGCCGAACCAAAAACTCCCCAGCAACTGATTATTTCCATTTCTCTCTTGTATGTTCCAGACCGATAATAGAGAAGCAATAAACACACTTAACGATGGAGTGTACATTGATCAGTTTTTTCTCTCACCTTTCCATTGTGCAGTTGACATAAAGGACTTTTGAGAAGTAGATAGCCGATTTGATGAAGTGTTTAATCTTTCAGTAAAGCTAAACAATGTAAATGCTAATAAGACAACCATCTGAGAATTTGGCCAATGTGTTTCTCTAGTTCTCCTAATGACATGATCCTGGCCTCATTTGAGATGTTTGAAGATGAGCAGAAGTCTTACCTCTGAGACTTTTCCTTCTTTGCTATGACTGCCTTTCTTGTACCGTTGCTGTTATTTCCTCTATTATTCACCTTCCAAGAATTCCACAACTACATAAAGAGCCGTGCTTGTCTACTATCTTGTCTATTTGTTCTTTTTCCTTCTGTGACTATTTTCTCTTTTATCCTCCTCTCTCAATTTTTCTCATTAGACAAAATCTTACTAACTTTCTCTTTTATGGATTCCCATTATTGCCAGTCTTCCAAGGATTCTCTTCCCAAGGGTATTGTGCTAGTCAGAGTTCTTGGCTGCAAACAACTAATGTCACTTCTGGGAGGTTAAGAAGAAAATGAATTTAGAAGAGAATAACAAAGATCTCACAGGCACTAAATAAGGGAAGCCTGGAGAATCAGGCTGTGGAAGTGTCAGGAACCTGTAGTGGGTAAGTGGTGAGCACCACAGCCCTCCCAGTCACAGGGAGAATCAGGTTGGGACATTGTTGTTACTGCTGCTGGGCACCCATGACAGTCACCATCACACTGCTGACTCTGGTCCCTGTCTGCCTGAGTCACCCTGTTGCCTGCACTGAAATGAATGTTCTATTCCTCTTTGGGTCACTTACTCCAGGGTGAAAATCATGGATACAAGTATCCTATCTAACTGGTGAAACCATGTCCATTCCCTTGCTGCAAAGAGTTGAGAAGACTGAGTGGTGGAATTTATTGTTTTTAAAATGAGAAGTAAGGTTCTGCCTTCCACCAAGATTTATACAGCAGTTAATTCCTCAGGGACAGAAGAGTATCACATCCCAGGCAGGCAAAAGAAAAAAGGGCAGGGGTGGGGGGCAGACGTTGATTACTGGAAATATTCTATAACATAAGCACATTATGTAGAATGACTAAGTCATGACTCTAAGTCAATTTCTCCTTGAGGAATTCACAGTTCATTTGAACAGACACTGATACAGACAAATGAAAACATGAGGTTCTTGTATATATCATGAGGCATTTCACAGATTACTTTGGGATCACAGAAGTAAGAGGAAAGAATTTTGCATATAGGAACATGGGAAGACTTCACAGAAGAGATATTTGTCCAAAGACTAATACTTGTGCCCATTTGATAACTGCTATTGTTATTAAGTTACTAATATACGTAAATTCCTCACATATATTAACATTTTCGAACCTCCTACCAGCAATCAGAGACAGGTGTTACTATGGCCATTCTGCAGACAATGATCAAAGAAATTTCTGCAATAGTGAATGACCAAATGAGAATGTAAATTCAGGATTTCACAGATATTCTTTGTCATCTAACCACCATATAAGGATAAGACCAAGTCAAACAAGTGCAATCAAATGGCCTAGAAAATTTGGAGAACTGTGAAAAGCCAGTAAAGTAATAATAAATATTTTATTGGGGACAATTATATGCTAAATATGGATCCAAGAGTTTTTCATGTCTTGCTAATTTAATACTCACACCAACCCCATGAACTAATTGTTATTATTAGAATTCCAATTTTAAAATGAGATAATTAATAAGGTCAAGTGACTCCCAAGCTTTCACAGTTAGTGTGTGTTTCAATAATCTATTGCTATCAAACAATCCAAACTGAGACTCAGTAGCTTAAAATTTAAAAAACAAGGTTTTTTGTTTTGTTTTGTTTTTCATGATTCTAGCATGACTGGGCTCAGCTGGAGTATTCTTTTGGTTCGAGTGGGCTGGAGTGTTCCAGATGATCTGGCATATCTGGTGTGTTTGTGGGGATAGCTGGAAGGTTGGACCTGCCTCTCTATGGAGTCTATGGGTCGCTTCACAGACAAGTGGTTGATGTCCCTATGTGGTCTCTTGAGCAGGGTAACCAGATCTTTTACATGGGACCTCAGGGCTCCCCAAAGCACAAAAACAGGAGCTGCCATGTTTTCTTAAGGCTTTTACGTGCAACTGAAATAGCTTCACTTCTACTGTATTCTGTTGACCAAAGTGAGTTATAGGCCCAGTCCAGATTCGCTGTGCAGGGGGGCTATACAAGAATATGAATTTGGGGAAGAGATGCGCACAAAGGCCACCTTTGGAGAACTAGTTACCACAGTAAGTTGTGTAGCTAGGGTTGACAGCTAGGTGCCCTGAGCCTGAGCTGATACATTTTAGCATAAATGCTATGGAAGTCAGGAATAGGGGAGGATAGGAAGATAAAGGAGAATGACAGGAAACAGGCCATAGAGTCACACTCTGAGGACAGAGGCAAAGATCTGTCTGCCAAGCTAAGGGACATTTTTCCTTGTTGTTCACTTGTCCACTAACAATTCATGCTTAAACTTGTTCTTCATAACTATATTATATATTGGAAGAGGGGAAAATTCTTCAGCTTCCTGAAAATGGTCATCTTTCCCTCTTTAATTAAGAGTACTGCTTCTTCCTATAGTTCACTTTCATGGAGAAATGTGCTGGGTTAGAAGCAGGAAATGTAAATCCTTCACTGACCAATTTATTCAGGAAACAGATTCTACATTTAATGTACCCCTCAGTCTTCTCTTCCCTCTTTCATTTTCTTCCCTTCATAATCTTTAGTTCTAAAAGTGACAAAAATGTATACAATCATGTGTTTTTACAAGTTAAGTGTGCATTCCCCTGCTGTTAATTGAAATGTCTATAGGTGCCACATTGAGGAACAATTAAAGGATTTCACTGGGGGTAAAGACAGAATGACTGATGAACTATGGTGGGGTGGGAGGTCTTGAGAGAATCAACGATTGGTGTGATTCCCATTAGAAGGAACAACAGTACAGACAAGGAACAGGTACACAATTAAGTTCAGCTGCCATAAAGTTTAGAAAAGTATCTGATGATAATCAAGTTGGTGCAAAGCTCTACTAGAAATTTTCAGGTGTCTAAAAATTTTCCATCTGAAAATGCATTATTTTCAATTAGTGTCCCCTGCTGACTCAATGATAACACCTGCAATTCTTCAAGATCAAATTCTAACTTCTCACAAATAAAAAAGTAACAATTTCTCCATTAATCAACAACACTAATCCAAAGCATTTTTCATGAATTGAATGCCGTTGTCTTATTTCATTTAAATGTAGTAAAATTTTCATTCCTTAACAGGGTGTGTGATTATTCACCATTTTCTCCTTCCTAGAGCAAAGTAGTTCAGAAGTTCTTCTAAATATTATATTCAAAAGGGAGCAGACCAGTTTATGTTCAGGTAAAAGAGAAAGTTCCAAACTGGAAAGAAGTATTTTTGTGAGATCAAATCAAGATATATATAGGAAATAAATTGAATTAATTTGGAAAAAAAAGGCTGCACACCATCTTTGTGAGTTTCCTGTTAATGAACAGAAAATTTGGAAAAGTTACTGTATAACTGCTTGTCAAGGAGATCACTCTATACTTGCTAATTCTATCAGTCTTTAAAAATTAATTCTATATATTAATTTCTCTTATACTATCAACTAAAAGATTTAGGTGTATCAGAGGGAAATTTCTAAATGGTCCTTTTTTCATTAGAAAAGGTATAAAAATTGCAATAGACTAAATATTTAAATCCCCCCCCAAAATACATATGTTGAAATCCTTTACCCAAAGTATATGTTCCTGTTTCTACAAAACCTAGAACTACACCTGAGTATCAGATATCTGTTGTCTTCATATTATTAAAAAAAAAAAAAAACAATAAGTCTTTTCAAGCCTGCAAAAGAATTCACAATAAGTTACATGTGAGATTTATGAGGATTTACTTATTTGAGCTAAATCACATTTGATTTGAAACTTAGACCAAAATAAGTTTTGTTTTGGTTTAATGTCTTGGTTAGCAATAATAGTATGGACTAATACTATAATTTGGGGCAACATAAATTGTGTATATTTAAGAACTCCCTAAAAATTATAGAAATGAACTCTTGAACTCTCCATTTCTAAATTTTTGTTTTTGTAACTTTAATATTCTTACACCAAGTTTATCTAATGTAGTTGGACACAATAGCCCTCCCATACAAGTTTTCCTTCAGGGACCACTTTTGTCTTTTTAAAAAATATTCTTCTAAAACTGTTGTAGAAATATATTATCCTCTATAATTTTCTATGCATATTTGTTCCTTTTATATAATTTTTACACACATGCATTCCTTTTTATTCTTATTCTTTAAACAAATGATAGCATGCCCTAAACTGTGCAGCTTGAATTTTAGTTCATGTAAACAGCATAATACTCAATGGCTATGTAATAGTCCATGGATGGTTTTACCATAGACTTTTAACATTTTCCTCCATTCACTACAGCCTAAATGTCTAGCAGCTTTTGTTATAATAGCCAGTGACAGAGTAGGAATCATTACACATGCCATTTCTCATTATGAAATGATTACCACAATAAGTTTAGTGAACATTGATCATTTCACATGGATACGAAAGAAAAGAAAAAGAAAAAAATTTCTTTGTGATGAAAATTCTTAGGATTTACTCTCAAGAATTATGAGCATCTTATTTATTTTCTATTTCTTCTTTGGTAATGATTGATCTCTTTAGAATTTCTACCTCCCATAGGGTAAATTTTGGTAATTTCTATTTCCTTGAAAATCATATATTTCATCCAGATTTATATAAAGCTGAGAAAATTGTCCCTGGTGGTGTTTTAATTTCCCCTGTATCTTTGGTAATTCAACATTATAATTTATTGTTTTGCACATTTGGTTTTCTTTCCTTTTTTCCCTTTATTATTTACTTAGGATTCATTTGTTCCTTCCTCTCAATGAACAAGATCTTGGATATTTGATAGTCTTAAAGATTTTTGTTTGTTCGTTTTCTATCCTGTTTTATTTTGTTTTTATTTGTATTTATTTCTCTTTGGTTCCTTTCTTTCTTTTTTTTATTGTTTTGTAAAGCTTGAAGTCTGATATTTACATTATTTCATTTATTAATACATACATTAAAGACTGAATTTTCCTTTTGTCCTTGTTTATTCTTCCCATATGTTCTGATTTATAATGTCTTAATTATTACCATTTTATTCATGTTAGACAATTATGGTTTTCATTTTTATTTGAACCCATTGATACTGATGCTTTAGATTACTTATTATTTTTTAATTACCAGGTGATAACATTTTAGATTTTTTCTTTTTTCTTTTTCTTTTGTTTCCAGTTCTGTTAATAATTTCTAACTTTATTGCATTGTGAATAGAGAATACTGGCCATGAAATAACTCTGTTTTTGAAATTTATTAAATATTCATTTATAATTGTAGTACTATCCTTTTCAAGAAAAGGATATCCTTTTTATCCTTTCAAAGAAAAAAATTAAATTAAGCATGTCAATATAAAATGAAGATCTGACTGCCTAAAGAAGAGAAGACCTCTGAAACATCACACAGGAAGGCATTCTTGAAGAAATTCTCATCAACTACTTCTGTCAAACCAGCTTCAGCTAATCGTGCACAAGGAGAAAGTGAAAATGGCTGGACTCTCACTAAGCAGTTGTTATAACGTGTCATTTAAAAACACTAAATTTACAACCACCCAAAGACCTTCTTGGAAGTGAATGTCTTCATCTATCTAGAGATGTGTCTTGACTTTGATCTCCAGACTTTTTTTTTTCCCCACTGTAAAAGGCATACTTCACTTGTTAAGCATGACACTGCAGGATAGAGCTTGATTTCTCAAGATCTGCAAACATCTAGTGTCCCCTTGTCCTTTTGTCCACGGTACCTCATTTCTTTTCTTAGTTTGAAGAGAAAGAAATAGATAAACAAGGAGCATGTGATGATAACTAAAGGTATGATACTTTTTTTCTATCATCAGCCTAGCTGTAACAGTCTAAGATAACGTTTTCATAACGTATTTAATCTTAACTAAAACCCTGGCATCGTGCTTTCCTGCATCTCTATTCCACAACATAATGCAGTTCCCAAACCAAGGGTGATAATAATAAATGTGGAAAAGGGTTCAAGGCAAACTTGACACACTGTCTTTTATACGTGTTGTTTAAAATTGCACACACACACACAAACACTCCGTACAAATTTTCACTTGGAATCACTCCCAGAGCACACCAGAACTATCATGGTTACAAGTAATCCTAGAAAGAGCTGGGAAAATAGGGTTGGATCTTACTTCCTAAGAAGAGCCTGAGCACTAATGTTGGTACTGAGAAATAAGGTTAAATTCTTCCAGATCTGCTTCGATGACATTCTCTTTAGTTGGCATTCTTTTCATCTTTATGTTAAATTGGAGCAACCATGCATTCTAATGAAGAGAGAAAAAAATCATCAGTGATATTTAATCTGGAAAGAAATTCAAAGACTGAAGACTGTTTGTTTTCCCAAATTTAAGACTAGTTTATATCCAAGTATATTCTTCAACTTTACTTCCTGGTAAAATGAATCCATTTCCCTGACCCCTTGGATGCACTGATCCATCCCTTACTCCCTGGGGGAACTGACTATATTTTGAGACCTTATTTTATTTTATATTTTTACATCTTGATTGGAGTACAATTGCTCCACAATGGTGTGTTAGCCTCTGCCCTACAACAAAGTGAATCAGCTATACACATACATACGTTCTCACCTCAAAGACAATTCAAAATCCACTATCTTCTTCTGACCCAAACAGAAGGTTCCCATGACTTATGTAAATACAATAAACATTTTCTGGGAAAAGTTTCATCCCGGAGTTTTAAATTTTCTCATGTAAGATTTTACTAGTCTCATCATTCACATATTGCAATGAAGCAAGATGATTTCTCTAGGAAATTTGTTCCCAGTGAGAATGCAATTATTAAATACCATCATCACTGATAAGTAAACTTTACTACCACAGTTTCAACCTTGTCAGATCTGGCTCCCCAGAGGGGCAACTGTATGTGAGAGGCTTTAGAAAAGAGTATAGTGAAGAGTACAGTGTTAAAACTAATGGAACACCTGACCAGGGACAGTGCCTGAGAGCCCAAAGACTGTGCTAAAGCCCTCTTTGTATAGGGTTGCAGCATGACTCTGCTCTGTTCTTGCTGCCTTTAACCCATGTTCAAGAAAGGAAATTCTTTCCCAATAAGGAATAAGGATGCTAGGATCAAAGTTAAAGCAGGTTGGAGGGAAGGTGACAAAGAAGTGTTCATTAAGAGAGAATGAATGATAGTCACTATTTTTAAGCATCATCTCAGTGCTGGGCACTTTTTCTCTTATAGTGGGGGCTAATAGATAATAGGTGATTTACCAGAAATCCATTTAACTAGTAACTGTAGAAAGCATATTCAAAACCAGGCCACCCTGCTTCAAGATGCATGCAGAAATTTTTTTCTGTCTACACTGTGCTGTCTTTTATTGGCGAGAGGAAAAACATATATATGTGAAGGAGATAAATGAGCAAAAATTTGTTTACTCAATGTTGACAAATATTTGGCTGCAGTTAATTTTAACTCAGCTGCTTAAAGTGCACAGTAATTAGCCTGCTTGCCTTGAGAATAATCTTAAATGAGGATGCCTGGACTAAGATTGCTATGATGCACAGAGGTAGTCGAACATGTGTAGCTGGTAAGAATGACACTAGGTGAACAGGGAAAAGCAAAGTGCAATTTTGCATGTTGAAGACTTAAAAAAAAAAACTCACCAACATCACGGTCAATGGAAAGTTAATCCAGCCTGGTATAGCCTTGGGTGCAACTTCTGCCTTTGAATGCAACTTCTGCCTTTGGATGCATAGGACCTCACATGATCATGCTAAGTTAGAAACACAGTAAACCTATATTTACGATTCTGTGGATGCTGAATTTAAAAGACCTTATTTAATAAATAAATAAATAAGGCCTCATTTCCTTTTGGGTATTGTGCTTAGCCTGCATTGTTTTCCTTTATCTGTTTTGAACTCTCTAGATACCTGTTTTCTTAACTTTTACAAAATATGAGAAATTTTTGACTCCAAATGTCATCCAGACCCAGAGTTTGGTACCAATTCTGGAGAAAGCAACAACAAGCCAAGAATGAGAAAGTTTTGGCAAATGGCAATGAACTTCATGACCATAAAATTCAACTTTTCTACTATCAGTCTGATTAGTTAAAATGGAAATAAAGATAGGGAAATATAAATAGCTTCTTGAAGGTAAGGAAAAGTCCAAAATAATAATAGTGGAAGGAAGAGGCGGGCCAAAAAGCAAAGAGTGAAAAAGTAAATTTAAAAAAAAGCATTATGATTCACCATATGATGATTTAAATATCTTGAGGAACTGAAATAGGGTTGACTTCTAAACCACTACTCATTTTTTGTTTTCATTAACCAATCTGACATTCCATATAAAAATAAAGCATTTTTAACTGATTGATTTATGTTTTTAATGATAAAACTTCAAGTCATCTCCTCAAAGTTAATTTTAAAAAGAAGACTGAGTAGGAGAGAAGGATGGAGAAAGAAGAGGGGATGAGTGCTTCAGAAGAAAATGCAAAGTTTTACTCTATAACATGAACTCCAAATTTCAAATAAGTAGTGAGTTTAAAATAGGGACCCATGAGGATGGCTTCACATCTAAGATGGGGACACACTTTTCTCTGTCCTTCCTTTCTTTTGAGCTTTAGTAGTCTCCCAGATTTGAAGCAATTCTTAAACACACACACAAAAACACACACACAAAAGTAATCCTCCATTTTTTTTCAAGTAATCTTGATTCACACATTATCTCTTCAATATAATATAGGTTACTAGGCAAGTCTTTCAGCCATGAACTGTGCAGTAGCCAGGGAAGGAAGATTTAATACTAGAGAGAAAGCTGCCCAAAGAGAAAGGCTTAATGCCAAAACAGGGAGGAGAAGACCCCTCACCTCTGGATATGGTAGGTTTTTTAGATACTGGGCCCTGGAGGCATCCTCTTTATCCTCCAGGGTTTCGTTCCATCTTAGTCTGTTTCTGAGTCTTGCTTCCCATCCTCTGCTGCCATTACCACTCTCTGGAGGCAGTGGGGCCTGCTATCTGTTTCTAGGAAGACTGAGGTTTCACATTTGATGGTGATCCTTTTGCAAAGCTAATGTTTGCTTCTGTATCTCTTTGCAGAGTATTTCTTTTGAAATTCCCTAGGATAAACGTTTTGTTGATAATTCCCAGTATTTGAAAACTTGCTATGTGCCAATGAGATCACAATTTGGCTCTTTTCTCTAGAAACTAATTGACCTTTAAGGAGGCTTCTCTTCTTGATAGTATGGCACATAGTTTCCATTAATGTACTGGAGTTAAGGGATCATCAAGAGATAATAGACCCCATGGTGAGAGCAACTGAACTTAATTTACAACGTGTCAAAACAAAGGCTCCTAAAGAGTTGACCTGGTGAGGCTCTTCAGAAATTTTTGTCAATGGCAGCTGGAAGAGGTGGCGAAGCTGCTCTGATATGCATTCTACAAACTCCATTTGGATTAGAGAAGGGCAGCTCTTTTCCTGTAGACAAGCAGATATTTCATGATGTTAATGAAGTTTGAGTTTTGGGATCCTCATTTGTATGGGTCATTCCTGGGCCACATAAAAAATTTTAATTTGAAATTTTGCATTATTTATAAAGTGGGTCTCTGCTAAGATCTGACTGTTTGGGTCCTCCCTAAAATTCATAGACTGATATCCTAACCATCAAAGATAATGGTATCAGGAGGTAGGCTCTTTGGGAGATGCTTAAGTCATGAGCATAGAACCCTCATAAATGGGATTAGTGACCTTATAAAAGAAGTTCTGGAGAGATTCCTAGACTCTTTCACCATGTGAGGACACAGAGAGATGGTATTGACTATGAACCAGGAAGCAACCCTTTACCAGAGGCAACAATGCTGGCACCTTGACCTTAGACTTCCCAGCCTCCAGAACCATGGGACATAAATTTCTCTTGTTCTTAAGTTACCCAGTCTGTGACATTTTATTATAGCAACCCAAAGAGACTAAGAAGGTCTCCAAAGTTGTATAAGTTGCAAGTAGGGTTAACAGGTTTAGAAAAAACAACAATAAAATAACCAATCAGGAAAAAAAAAAAAAAAGAAATTCCAGGATGTTAAGTTAAATTTGAATTGTAGACAATGAGTATTTTTGTACCATAAGTATATCCCATTAAATATTTATCATGCATTATTTAGGGATATTCTTATGCTAAAACATTATCAATTGTTTATCTGACAATATTCAAGGCCCTGGGGAATCTGTAGTGAACAAAACAAACAAATCCTCTTTTCCAATGGAATTTATAGATATCAAGGCAATAAGTAAGACAAAATGTATAGTGTGTCTGACGTTGATTTTATTTTTGTCAACTGACATGTAAATAAGTGTTTCCCTATAGGTATAAAATAGAAGGAGGAGAGGAATAGTTTTGGAAGAAATATGGAGGCAATATGAAAAGCAGAATTTTTCTTTAATTATAACCTTTATTATTTAAAAAAGTTTTTGATCTACAAAATAATTGAGCAGATAATACAGAAGATTTGCATATACCTCATACCTGTTTTCCCATTTTATATACATATCCTTAGATATTCCTAAATGTAACCTTATGCATCTATATTAAGCTAAACTTCATACTATTGTCTCCACCTCTAATTTGTTATTGCATAGAAGATGTTAGCCTCCTTCTTTTACTTATCTGTGAATTCCTATTCCAACAGTGAGAAATCTGTCTCCCACCATCTGTCATTCATTTACCTAAATTTTTCAATTCAGTATATATATCTATATCTATACCATCTATAGATATATATATATAGTAGTTTTAGAATTATTAATTGGTGCCCCCTTCCCTGGGTTTATAACTTTATCAATTAGAGTACAGTACAATTAGATTATGTGCTGTTCCTTTTGCCTTTAGTCTTATAGACATCACCCATTTATAAAGTTACTTAGGTCAGCACTTTCCCCCACTCTGCCTTCAGTGAGGTTGTCTCATACATTTGAAGTACAGTTAGATTCTCTTATCATGTCCACATATCTTCCTGGGATCCCCTGATCTCCTCAATGATTGTTTTTTTTTTTATTTTTGAATTTTGTTTTATTTATTTTTTTATACAGCAGGTTCTTATCAGTTATCCATTTTATACGTATTAGTGTATATATGTCAATAAATTTGCATATATTAACAGTTTACTCTTTGTGTTGTAAAGTTCTGTGAGTTTTGACAAATTCATAATGTCATGTATCCACCATCCTGGTATCATACAGAATAATTTTACTGCTCCTGTGCTTCACCTGTTCATGCCTATCCCTCTCCGCTAGCCCCTGGCAACCACAAATCATTTTACTGTCTCAATAGTTTTGCCTGTCTGGAATGTCAAGTAATTGAAATCATACAGTATGTTGCTTTTTTATTCACTTAGAAATATGCATTTAAGTTTCTTCCATGCCTAATTTTGGTTTGATAGCTCATTTCTCTTCAACACTGAATACTATTCCATTGAATGGATATACCACAGTTTATGCATTCATCGACTGAAGGATATCTTGTTTCCAGTTTTCTGTGATCATAAATAAAGCAGCTGAAAACATTCACAAGCAGATTTTTGTGTATCAGCTGAATTGAATACATAACCAGGAGCACAACTGCTGGATCATATGCTAAGACTATGTTTAGGTTTGTAAAAATCTAGCAAACTGTCTTCCAAAAGGGCTGTATTATTTTGAATTCCTACCAGTAATGAATGAGAGTTCCTATTGCCCTACATCCTCTTCATTTTTTTTAAATTTTAGCTATTTTAATAGGTATACAATGGCAGCTTATTGTTGCTTTAATTTGTAATCCTTTTATGACAAATGATATTGTGCCTTTTTAAAAGATGCTTAGGAAAGCATAGTTTTAATACATATTTTGCTGAGGAGATTTGTAAAAATAGAGGGAAACCAAGAACAATAAACTCCAGCCTCCAGAATTTCCCTATAACATCTGTGAAGGTGGAGTGGTAAGTGACAGATAAATCAACTCAAGAAAAAATTTTGTACATTTCAACCTGTGCTGAGGCCAAGTCCTCACAGATGGAGAAAAGGGAAATTTAATTCTATTTGTACAGGTATAGATGATTACCCAAAGTTAAGAATGGTTACCCAAAGTTTTATTTGAGTGCTTAAGAAAGACTTTCTCTTAAAAGAGGACTCCATGGTATTATTCATTAGGCTGGGGTTACTCTCAAAACAACATTAGTATCTATGGAACACTTACTATGTGCCAAGTGCCAGGTGCTGATACAAGCAAAATGCTGAGAGACCCTGGAAGGTAGGCCCTATGATTATCCCCATTTCTTTCGACAAAAGCTAAGTAACAGAACAGCTAAGTATCTCATCTAAAGTACATAACAATGTGCAGAAAAGCCTGGATATGAAATCTAGCAATTTTGACTGCAGAATCTGGTTTCTTAATCACTTCAGCATACAACAGACCTCATACAGCTTATCCTTTCATAAATCAAGAGGAAAAGATGAGAAAAATAATGAAAGGTAAGAGGTTTCTTGAAAATGGAATCATATTCAGATCCTGAAAGAAGAAAAAAATTCCACAGTAAGTTAAAAGTATATGACAAGAACCCATTTCTTTGTGATTGTAAGAATCTAGAACTGTAGATGTGGAAGAAATCTCAGAGATCATGAGGACTTTGAAGCCAGAAATATTTATTGTCTTATACCTGAATTGACGGTCTTGTTGATAGCTGTAACAGGTCTTCAGAGCTAGTGTCACTTTCACAACATCATTATTTTTCCATATGACCTTTACAAAATATTATAGATTAAAAGTGTTTTCATTTTTTTTCTGGTCAACCTGTCATTTTCTGACCAGAGCCTCAAAGTGCATTAATGGGAGGGTAGAATCCAGGACTCCACTTGCATTTTTTGTCTCTGTTACATCAGGTAAATATAAACAAAGAAGCCATCTGTGTGCCTGGCTACCATCATAAACCCTAGGCTAATGCTCACTTCATTTAAAAATAAATTATTCTCTTCTTTCTAAAGGAAGTCATGTAAATCTAACTAGCAGAGAGCATTTCTGTTTTCTTTCCCAAGTGACACAAGCAGCAATGCCACAGTGATTTGGTCATGATTACTATAATATCAAAAGAAAACTCTTGTGAATGGGGTTGATTTTTTTCTAAGAGATCAGGGGGAAGGTGATAGCTAGCTCCATGCTTCTAATTCCTTGGTTTGCATACTGGTCTCAATATGAGACCAGAAAATGAAAGGGAGGTAACTGGAAATAATGCATGCAATTATTTTGTTATTAAGATTTTATTGGTGGTTTAGGGAGGGGAGAGAGTAGCTAAGAAAACAAAGCTCAAGTTAATTCCAATTCATAGCTTTTATAGCATTTGATAAATCTTCCTGGGGAATAAATAGCAAGAGATAGTGAGCTGGGGGATCTTTTCATTTTGTTTTGTAAATGAAGAAAGTATATTTGAACCTAATTAAAAGTGTTAATAATATAATTAATGCAATTTTGAATGTGTCTATCACTAGATATAAATTATCTTGTAGTCACTAGAACAGATAACGATATTGGTCTTCGTGATTAACGTGCTGTACATCTTCTGAATATGAATGCTGTTGAACTAAGATATATTGGTGACCAAATAAATGTTTTTCTAAAAAACAGACATCTTCTTTAACACTAGCTTAAGGTGGTGGAAGTAGGTGGAATCTGCCAATGGACATGTTTTCTTCCTGGCCAAAAATCAAATTCATGAAGGGTCTAAGGAAAAAAAATAACTAAATTCAAAAGGAAAATAATATGATGCAAATAAAAATAATGCCACGGGAAAAAAAAAAAAAACATGTCCTTTAAAGTTAAAGAAAAAGGATATACCAGTTAATTAAACAAGGAGACCATTAGACTGAGGTGGTTCTAATGCCTTGGCATGTACACAAGCAAACCAAAACCTAAGCCTATAAACTCCTCAAGGTTTAAGAAAATGAAACCTACAGATAACAAATCATAGCCAGTTAAGCTTTCCCAAATAAGGCAACCACTTAAGCCAATCAAGTAACTTCCTTACTTTGCTTCCTTGTCTTCTCAGTAGAACTCCTTCCCTGTTGGTAGAGTGTTCCTAACCTCTGCCAGTTTGGTGCTGCCCAAATGGAATAAATTTTTGCTCAAACTCTTAACATTTTTAACATGCCTGGGTTTATCTTTTAACATACTGAATTAGAACTTTTTATTTTCAATTACTATCATTTATTCTCACCATCCTGAACTCTCATAATTCATGATTTCATTTTGACAGGAAATCTTCATAATCCATAAATTGAAGGGTAAAACATAAACAAATTCTCATGTTTTGAAGTCTTTTCTCTTAAGCCCATCTTAGATTTTAAGTAAATAGTAAAGTATTAAATCTAGAAGATTAATTAAACTTAAGAAAACTCTAGAAGTAGTGTGATACAGTGTGCTAAATTCTTTCTATATCCTTACATATTCTACATTCCTGTGAGGTAGATGGTATCAGAATACATTTTCAGCTGATAAAGCTGATGATTTAGAGGTTAAGTAATAGACCCAGAGCACTCGGTACAGAAAATTACAGATCTGGGATTTGAATTGCAGCCTCTCTAATGCCAAGTGTCATGATACTTCCTTACCTCTCTTAAATGTTAACCAAATATTTTGCCAATTTATAAAAGAAAATGCCTCAAATTTGAATTACAATTTATCATGAGATAGTTTTATAGGCTTAGAGTAACAACATTGTAGGGAGCACAAATCATTTCAAGGTGTTAGATTTTTACATAGTAAAACTCTTGATTTAAAAAAAATCCTGGAAATGTGATCCGCCTCCCACTGTCAAAGAACCAAATTATCAATAAGTCATGGTTCTCATGGCTTATTTCATGAACTATTTAATAGTCCTATCACATTTGTTAGCCACATGTTCCCTCACTACTGGCCCCGTGGTAGCATACCCTCAGCTTCTGGGTGGGATGATGTGGTTGGTGCCAAATGAGACCATATTTTTACTTCTGGACTCCAATTCTGCTACAGGAGATCACCACCTCATCCCGTTTCAGAAAGTAGTGTAGAGTTGTGGCTCATAATCAGATGCATTGTTATGGTCTTCCTGTTCTTCAGGAAAGACCGGCTTCTCTCTGGCTTCTTTACTCCAAGGCTGATCCATCAAAAGCAGTCTTAGCTCTCATTTGCTTATTTCCCATGAACCTAAGAGATCCAGAGGTCCATATGTTCAACAGTTTTCTTACTTAAAGCATTACTATTTAAGAATTAAACTTCAGTGCTAGAACTGAATCCCAATAGAACATAAATCTAGGCAAGAATAATGGAAATAAAAACAAGTAAGGAATAGAAAGAGGCGTTCTCATGCCTATGTTCTTTTACAATTAAGCTCATTCAAAAAATGTGTGTGTTGGCTTCGCCCTGTAGAAACTCAATGTACTCAGACATGACTGACTCATGTCTCTGTGTGTCTGAGCCACAGAGTATAATGAGCCATGAAAAATAAAAATGCTCTAGTAGGTATATTGGAATGCTAATGCTGCATAACAAAGCACTAGAGATCTCAGTAATATATAACAATAAAAATTGATTTCTCACGCATCTGCAGGATTCAGCATGAAGTTGCCTATCTAGTCTGTGTACAACCAGGCAGCTCGGCTTCATATATCCCTTACCCACCTTCTGAGCCTACCAGGCTATTTCACTTCCTTGATTAAGTTAATTTCTAAATATTGTGTTCTTATTGATGCCATTGTAAATAGAATTGTTTTTGTAATTTTCTTTTCAGATTGCACATTGCTTGTGTATAGAAATGTAACTGAGTTTTGTGTGTCGACTTTGTAACCTGCTACTTTGCTGAATTCATTTATTAGTTCTAAGAGTTTGTTTTTTGTGTGTATATGTGCATTGAACTTTTAGGGTTTTCTACATAAAAGATCATACTGTTTGCAAATACCGATAATTTTGTTCCTTCCCTTGGAAGTTGCAAGCCAGATTCCACAGTTCCAAAATAGTTACATCAGACAGATTCTGCCAGTAGAATTGTTGGCTAGGTATGAAGACAAATTCCCAGCACTTCCTCTTCTGCCATTTCCCCAGAAGCCTCCCAGTAGACTTGGTTTTAATACTTAGTTTCTAAAACATTTAAAAAATTTTAATAGTCCCTCAAAATGAAAATTGACAATTAAGCAGATTTATTGGTAATTCATGGTTAAAACAATATTTGTTACACAAATATCCAGGCCATTAAGTTTAAGTGCTTCAATTTTTAGTTATTCACTTGATGATAGAAGACTCCCTTAGACTTCCTTAGAATTCTGTACATCCAGAATAAAATAATACACCTAAAGATGGGATTATCCCAAAATAATTATCATCTCTCTATTGAGAATATCCACTTTCTCTTTTGCAATTTAGAAATTTTTGATTATTAAAACAAAAAAGCACGGTAAGAAATAGAAAGAATACTTGGCTATTCACTGGCACTAAGGTCTTCTGTAAATATGTTTCTCAAGGAGAAGGTAGATAACTTGATTGATATGAGCTTCAGGCTGTATTTTGCCTTGAATGTTTAGCCATTCCCAGATTTTCTCACGACTGTAATCAGTTCTATAAAGTTAGCCCATGTGCCAAATGAAGAGGTATTACTAACTACCTACATAATAAACTTGCTATGGTATACTCAAATTCGGACTAATAAGAAGCCAATAAAGAAATCACTGTTTGGAGATACATTAAATGTTTCAGTTTCAAGTTAAATTTTATTGCATGAAATTAAAGCATAATAACCCAAGTGGCATTAGGAATTAATTTGCTACTTTCTAACGATATTAAAAATGTTTTAGTCATAAAAGTTTAACGATATTAACAGTAATCAAACAATCCAGAAAACATCTTGTATATAAAATTTTGATAAGTAGTTATTTACAAAATAGCTCCAACTGGTGAAAACAGGACACTGTAGTAATTCAGTTGCTAAACTTTCAAAATTAGATATAAACTTAAAGTTCAGCAATAAATATTCTTTTTGAATAAAGATAACTGAATAAAGAACATAAGAGTTTATATCCTTTGTTCCAATAATTCAATTTCTAAGAATAAAATCCTGGGGGGATAGTAATTTTTTTTCAAATATTTATACACAGATAAATTAAACCTATATACATCCAATATAAATGGTCATTTCTAGAAGAAACATTTAAGAAAATTATAGCATATCCATACCATGGAATATTATGCAGCTATTAAAAAGATACTTATAAGTTTCAAATAAATGAATAAAAATCTTATGATATCATTATAAGCGAGAAAGAAGGCTACACAGTTTTATGTGCACTATGATATTATAAAATGATGCATAATACATAGAGAGTAGAAGGAAATAAAAGTGCCCACCTTTGATAGTGATCATGTTATAAATATTGCTCTTTCCTTTTCACATTTTTCTATATTTTTTTTCAGTGAACCTATATAATACATTATTATTTTTAAATGTTTTTAAAAATGTTTTTAAAAAACATCATTGAACATCTACTAAGTATGATGAACTGACTGTGCTGAAAACTTAAATTTAGCAACATTATCTTTACTACAGTTTGGGATTTCTATTTTGTTTTAGAAGGCTCGGTTACTAACTATGCATGATTAGAGGATACAAGGGATTATTTTAATATTTACTCATCCTGCCTAGTAACAATTTTAGAACTGTTATTTTTTAAGAACCTAGTTCATTCTGTACCTTAAAGAAATCTTTAAGGTGCTTGCTCCTTTGCAATTAAAGAGGCCTCATAAGACCAAAGATTAGTAACTATAATCTCTTGGCTGTCCAAGGAACCCAAATAGTTACTCATCAATGGTGATTTCTCAGGTCACTTGCTTACTGCAATAGTTGCTTTAGGTAACACATCTTCAGAACTCGTAATGTACTAATATATTAAAAGTACTTTTTGAACAATAGTTCCTGTCTTCTGAGTTGACATTCCCATAAGACTAGACTACTGTAAAGTTGATTTTCCTACTTTTGAGTCTGTCTACTTGTTGGAAAGTGGTTGCATTTTAGAGTCATGCCTTTTTCAGGCATATTTGCAATTATTAAGGAGTAAATTGTATTGTTTTCACGACAGAGTTAACTTTCTGTCTGAACCAAAACACAATTGAAAGCAGCAGTCAATCCCAAAGATGAGCCAGCCCCTTCTCCTTCTCCTAGAACTAGTTTCTCACTGATTTCCTGAAGTGAAGACATAAAGGTGAGTTTTCTGAATTCATTAGGACAGTACCAGTCTGCCAGATTCAAGCAACTCAAAAACCCTTGTCACTGAGTATTTTTCATTTTTTTAATGACTGAGCCTAAAGCAATAACAAATGGTTCATAATGTTTTGCAATGTAATCTGAGATGAAGATGAGGTAGGACAGATTTAATGAAACTAAAGCTGGGAAAGTCCACCTCTTAAGTGAGTGGTGAGAAAGGTCAAGTGGAGATGTTTCTATTAAAGAACGAAACTATGAGACCATCATTTTCATTGTTGTTACACAATTTTCTATAACTTGTCTTATGTTCCTAATGTTACCTTAAGACTGCATAGCTCTTGAGGCCCTATCAGTCAGCACTCGGGGAGAAAAATGGCTTCTGCTGAACAACCTCCTTAAGAACATTCTGTAGAATCAGAGAAGGCTTGAAGAATTGCCCTACAAGCAAGAGGAATTTTATTAGAAAGAATTTACTCACTTGGAATGAAAATAGCTCGCCAGAGGCTAATACCACCAATCATAGAAAAAAGGATGGTGGAGTCAAAACTGGGAAGAATTGTAATTTATCTAGATCCTTCTTCAAGCTCCAGAGAAGATAATAATTCAAGCATTGTGAACTAAATATTTCTCCTAAGTGTAAAGTTGACCAGAGTTAGTTTGTTCCCCTATGATTTGGGGTCTAATGCGATGAAATTTGTTGACATTCAGTAAATATTAATTATTAATAATGATTCTAAATCTTCAGTGAAATATCACCATACTCTACAATTTTTTTCGGTATCTAATGTAAAACTCTTCTGTGACAATTAATTTTAATCTATTCTATACTTGTTGTAAATGAAGCATCATAAATTGAGAATGACTAATGGCCTCCTTAGACAATAGTTTTTGTATGCAAGGTAATATCATGGCCGTTGTTTTCCCTGGGTTTAACTAGTTACTATTTGTCTCTATTTTTAGTCCATCATTCTCTACATCGTCTATGAAAACAATGAGAATAAAATATCTTTGAAATATATTTGCTACAAAATACCCCCCTGCACTAAAGTCAGGGCATAAAATGAAAGCCGTTATTTGTATTTTTTATTAATAAAATTTAAGGAGACCCTTTCTGAACATTTTAACTATGTAGCCAACATTAAATTCCATTGTTCAACAATTATTTATTGCTGAGTGTGCATGAAGAAGGACACTTTGAGTTTTAGACTACACAAAACTGTACCTTCTTAAATCATAAACCACCTGTCAATATATTTGTGTCTTCTCAGACATCTCCCTTGTCCCAAATTACCAACTCTGGCCATTTTCATTTCCTAAAGTTCATGATATGATTGGAGAGCAAGGACATTTGGCTGCAGATTATAATAAAATAACCGAGATCTATTTGAGTGCCTTGAAGATACTTCAAGGGAAAGAAAACTCATCCAGTTGTATTACATAAAAAAAAAAATGCTCCAGTAATTTAATTCTTAATACCTTCAAGAAATAACCCTATCCTAATTTTACCCTTAGCTTATTAATATAGGTTATTAAGGTACTGGACACATGTAATAAGAAAGTATTTTACCTTTCTAGATTGCTATTAATAAATGGAGATGCCACCTTATTGCCTTGAAAGTGTAGGTGAAAGGTGATTTCCACTCATGCAAGCTTTTGAGGTCTGCAAGCCTCTTTGAAAGCCTAATACTTCTTTACATAAATGTATACAATTAGATTAACTAGGTTTGAAAAGTAACCAGGTCTATCTTAGCACCAGATAGAATCATTAAATTTTGCAACTACATACTATAGACTCTGCCTTAGGGAGACATACTTCATGTTAGCATATAAAGGTTGCAGGTGATCCTGCAGTATATGAAGTGTTTAACTTTCTTAACCAGAAAATTCATTTGTATTATATCTCTAAGCATTTTATAATAACTATGTTCTTCAGAAAACCATTCATAGAAGCTAATCTGAGCCAACTTCTTTTTTCCAGGTAAAGAAAATGGAAAAAATGATTGGCTAAATATCTTATCCAGCATTATAGTCTGTTAATGGCAGAAATTGATGTCAATGCAGATATCCTGACATAGATGTATATGCTCATCTTTTCTTTGGTTACCCTCTGTTCATTAGTCATTATTCTGTAAAAGTAAATTAAGTCACTTTTCCATATACCTTAGCAATTATCATAAAATTATCTTCAGATTGGGTTCATAGCTACAATCATTGAAAGGGTTTTCACCTTTTAATGATATTTTTTGGTACATTACCAACTACATCATGTTGAGTGAGATTGATTGTCCTCCATAACTAATAGCGATATAGTGCTTTTCCAGGGAAGTTTCCATAAAGCACACAGCTTGAATATTTGTCTCAGTTCCCATGTCTTGAATTGGATAAACAATTTTACCCTTATCACCATATGTCATGTCCAACCTCTGGGTTTAGTTTAAATTTCTGTTGTACCCATTTGCACTGGCCTCTGCAAAGAATCAAACAAAAGAAAGTGGTCTTAGAATGTCTTTCTTTACAAAATCAATTAGAGTAGTTACATCATTTTTTGGTCCACCTCCTCCTTATAAGTCAGACAACTGAGCCAAAGCTCCTTATCCTGAATAAGTCAAATGAAATATAATTAAGTCATCCTTGCTTCTCCATATTGTATTGGAATAAATCATTCAGGATTGGAACCATGCTTATTTGTGAACGAGGGCTCATTTTAGGTGGAGACATTTATATACTCTCAAAATATTAATTTCATGTAATTCTGTCAGACATGAAATGAATGCCTAGTGTGTATTAGTCACTGTGCTTATGGAGATCAAGCATACGGGCCCAGCTTTCAAAAATCTCATGTTTTTAAATGGAAAATAGAAAAGAAGTAAACAAAATGTGGTATCATAAGTGCCACATAACAGAAGTGTGCATAGGGTGCCAGGAGTGGGAGAAATTCTAGAGGACCTAATGTCATGTCTGTGACAAAGAATTGCAGCACCAT
Organism: Stenella coeruleoalba; assembly: GCF_951394435.1. Lineage (NCBI taxonomy): Eukaryota > Metazoa > Chordata > Mammalia > Artiodactyla > Delphinidae > Stenella > Stenella coeruleoalba. Next base: position 20,106,993 of record NC_137147.1, on the reverse strand, counting down.
TTCCCATTCTTTATTTAAAATTTCTTTCTTTTTCTGTCTAAAGGAATTAGAGGAGAAGGTGATTAACAAATATGTACTGAACAGGCAAGGGAATGAGTGAGTGTGTGTGTGTGCGCGTGTGTGTGTGTGTGTGTGTGCACACACATGTGTATAAGTAAACAACTGAAACGTATTTGTTAGGATCAAAAATCATAAATGTTAATATGAAAATAATAAAATGCATTCCAGGAAATGGTATTAACCTGCATATGAAAATCAAACCCTTTCCTTCAGCTCCAGCCCTCATCAGGGCATCTACAGCCCCTATTTGTCAATGTTAACATGGAATGCCTTTCTCTGGCCTAGTGTATGCTCATCAGAAAGTATATTCAACTTTCCCACAGACTACATGAAATAGAAAATCTAAGCAAAGACTCTAATTCTCTCTCTTAAAGATTTGGTAAACACTCTAACCAGTCCTTCACATAGCTGATAACTTGTCTTCCATTGCATTACCTTGCTGCTAAAATTCAGACAGGACTCCAGACAAACTCAAGCAAACTCTGAGAAATACATTTATAACCTAGATCATTTCATTCTGTTGAAGTCCCAAGAGCAAGAAATATTTAGCAGCTTTTAAACCATAATATTCCTAATATCATAGAGAGATAGCATTCTGTTCAGTAGCTAATTATCAGAGGAAATGATTAAGAGTCAGCCTAAGCCATGTAAAAATTTAAACAAATCGTAAACCTTGTGGAGAAAGCCCACTTAATGAAATAGACCTAGGATAGAAACATTTTTTCCATTCCCATGGTAGATACCTAATAACAGAAATTAAAATAATATTTGAAAAATGGAGATTAGTGTGGTAAAAATGTTTTAACTGCTAATAATGAAACCACATACAATATTCATAACTTTATCAGGGGTTATAGTAAACTTGTATGTCTAGTCTGAAATTCTATATTCTCCCTCCATCCCCTAATCTGTAATTAAAGCATCTGACATTAAAATAAGCAAACCAAAAACAGCCGAATCCCACCACACAATACTTCCTTAAACAACCAAAACGTGTTACATTTCACTGGAGGCTGCATGATCTGGACTATGCGTGTTTTCTCCTGTAGAGCATGAGGCAAGCATGAGGAAGACTAGCAAGGGGAAAATGATTTTCACAAACCCTATTTCAACACAGTGAGGGTCTGTGAGTAATATCTGGAAGAGACAAGATTTACCATGGAATTTCAGCTTTTTCATTACACACTGTATTCTTTCCTACATTCCCAAGTCTCCATAAAAATTTGAAAAACTCTGTGGACATTTTAAATCATCATATCTCCCTCAAGACACCTATTATATTCTACCCCATATTATTGATATTTCACTTGGATAAATAGGAGAATGCTACGGGTATCAGAACTTTACAGTGAACATTGAGAATATTTGCATCCAGATTTGCTATTGATGCCTAAAACTTGAAGCTAAAAGTAAGGTCTGGGTCAAGTTACTTTCAGTTTTAAATAATAACAAAAACAAAATAATGGGAAAGTGAGTTAAGCAATAAAGGAAAATTATTGTTACAAGACATTGGGATAAACAGGCATCTACCTGGAATGTATCAACATTGCTAAGGATACACAGATTTTTCTTTTTTTTTTTTTGATGTAGCAATTCTATATCTAAGAAGTTACCCTAAGAAAATAATTAATTTTATGAACAAAGTTATTGACTAAGGTAACCAAAGTGGCATTATTAGTATTATCTTTGTCATTAGTGTTAGTAAATAGCATTAGTATTAATTTGCATGAGAATTACATAATTACCATAGTGTATTTGCTATGCTGAGATTTGAGTTAGACTAAGAACCCAATAATATGCCTAGTTACTTAGAACTAGTACTCTTCTGTTGTCTGTGCTGCATGTCTGTTCACATGATTCCTGCTGTCTTTGTACTATAGGGATGACCTTTATGATCTTAATGGGGTTACTGTTGGGTAAATGGATCAACAGGAGGTTCATGCCAGACTGAATTGTTGCCCATCCACAAGATTAACTCAGCCTATGCAGCCAAAGCCTCATTCACTGTACTCACATTGCCTCTGTTCATCAGTATCATTGAGATCACAAGAAATCTAAGAATTATCTTTATCATAAGGGACATATTAATGAATATATGTATTGACTCTGTTCTGGGCATGGATATACTTTTCATAGTCTAATTTTAGTGACACAGGGGAAATTTGTGGATTGGTTGAGTTCACAAATAACTGGTTTCGTCATAGGAGCTGCTTTTCTTAATGATTTCCAGGTTTAACTATTTTTAATTCCTAAAAGTGCCCACCATGTTAGCTTCTGTATTCACTGCAAAATATAGATTTCACTTTGTTTCATCATATACTCAAAATCTCTGTATTGTTATTTCAAGAGACAGGGAGATAGATATTCAAACTCACAGCCCAAGATCACAGCAGCCTAAGTTGACCTCATTCTTTCTATTATCCAGAGTCCAAAATTTGTTATTTCTATTTAGAAAAACTTGTATTGTCTTACTATAAATGATACTCATCCTCAAATATTACAATCACATCACTTCAAATAATGACCTCAATTTTCCGCCAACTAATTTATTCAAATGGAACTTGGCACAACCTTGACAGATAAAGGTCAAGGATACATAACAGGATTTACCTATCAGTGGTAAGATCAAGTGCTAAAAAAGTTCAGTGAGCTGAGTTATCAGGAGATGTTGTAAGGCAGAAAGAAACTGAATATCATTTTTTAAAAAAATCAATGGAAAGTTCAGTAAAAAATCCTGAAGAGAAAGTTAGATAGAGCCAGCCAGGATATGTTGCTCTGCATTTCCATAGTATTATTCTTAACCAAGAAAACACCAAAGATTCCAATTCAACATTATCTAACATATGTAGATAATGTTCCACTTTGTAATACACCACCTTATAGCTGGGGCAAAGAACTGAATGAAGTAGATTACGGATAACGTAACAATAGACAAAAATAGACAATCTCAGTATGGCCCATGACAAAACCTAGGTAAATCCAATTGAATAAATGTATGCAAATTCAAAATTACCACTTCCTGACCATTCACAAACAAAAAATGGCCATGTTACTCAAGAAATAGAGACAAATAGAATAAAACTTAAAACAGGATTCTGCCTGTGAATTATTCCTATTAATGCCTTGTGAATCTCATTAACCTTTTTCTCTAAGGAAAGATGATATAATTATTTATATCATGGGATTTTTTTTCTCTATTCAATTTTGGTTATTACTAACCCAAAAAATCTGGAAAAGTTATTAAGATTCCAAGTTACTTTCACATATGACTAGCTTAACAATAGGAGATCTCAGATTGTTTAAGGACACATTTTCTTTCAGATAAAGCAACATTTCACAGAATGCTGTCATCAGACACTTGGCAATTCCCCTGCCTTCTAAATAAGAGCCTTGCTCAGCATATGTGGGAATTGAGAGATTGCACACATTGGTTCAACTAGAATTCAAGTAACCAACATGTGGAAGCCATCAGCAAAAGTTATTCCTATGATCTCACATTGGCAAATATGGTGCTCTGACTCTTTCCAGAGTAAACAGATCGTTCTGTTTGAATGTGCACACCCATGTGTGAACACGTGTAGACACACAGGGAACTGAAGAAATGGAGTTATGAGGAAAGAGCAGAAACCCAAGAAAGAAGGAAGATGTGCACCACTGGTTGGCTATAATCAGGCAAGGTAACCCACACCATTGAGTCCTAAAGATGGGCACTCAGTCAAAGGAAAATATTGTAGGCGAAGAGAGAAGAATGAGAAAATGGAAGAAGAATCCATTTTCCACTTCACCTTAACCCATTCATATGCATGGCAAGCCACACTAAAAATTTAAGATTTAATTAAGTTTGGAATCTAATTGACTATTTTCTTAAGATTTAACTTGGTAAAATGTATGACTGGGATTGCAGATGTGAGAAGGGCAGAAATAAAATACATTGACTGCTCCCATAGCAACTCTACTGGACTGTTATTTCCTGAAGGAATTTGGCTGCCACCTTTTACTGACAAGTTCCCTTATAAATAATACTAATGTGAGAAGAAAGGTACTTGTTTATTGAAAGTTCCTGACCAAAGAAAGCAGGAAATACCCTGAGTGTAGCCAGGCTTTGTACTCTCTTCAAGGATGCCTGAGAGTCAAGCCAGAGGTTTGGCTTCATGCAAGTTATTTCTTTTTTTGAAACATTACTTTTGATTTAGAAAGTCAGTTACTAATGTTACCAAGACTAAGAAAAAGAAGATATATACCAGCCTTGCTTCCATTTTCCAATTTTCCAATATCCAAGTGATATTCTATTGATCTTTTGGGAAGTAGTCAAAAATTAAGACTGCAGCTTGAGGATTTACCTGAAAATTACAATTAATCACATATCTAAGTCTTGCTGCAAGGAAGGTTGATATATTTGTTTGTTATTTTAGGTGTCGTAAATTTTATTATTACGGAAGAAAGTCACATTGAGGGGCAACTAACTGTTATCAGTCTATCGCATAATATTTCTAGTTTGGAAGCCTGTGACAAGTAATTCATATTTTTCTCTCCAAGACCTAACAAAATCATGACCAGTACAAAGAAGTGTCTGACACATTTATTAATATCCCATTAGAGGAATAAATAGGTAAATAGAATTTTCACTAGGACATTCTGAATCTCTGTAGCTTAAACATTGTAAAGAAACAACAGAATGCACTGTAATGTTCACTTTTATCTAATTCTATTTATTTTTTAATTCCCTTGGAGTTTATACAGATTTTACACTGGGATACTTTAGTTATGTTTATTGAGTAAGCATAAAAGACATTTAATGTTCATAGGATCCAAAACTCTAAGTTGAAATTCCTATTAGGTAAAGTATTTTTATACATAACAAATGTGAGGTCCAGAGAGTAAATTAATCAAAATTACATAATTAAAACCTATTGATCTTTTGGATATGCAAGGTGAGGGTTTTTCTGCTTTTATATTCTGACTTACCTTTACTGTGAACTGAATGTCTTGAAATTTTACAACCTTTACTGAATGTCTCGAAATTTTCAAAATTTAGAATACAGAAAGATAAGTTAGTATGAGAGTAAATAAACCAAGAAATCAAAATATGGTTGTATTCAGTGCTCCAAACTAGGCTAAGCTTTTTATCATTAGTATTTTGCAAATGACTATTAAGTGGTTAATAGCCAAAAAAGTTTTTTTTTTGTTTGTTTTTAAAGCAGGGAAGACTGATTTAAAATATCTTCTCCTGATTTAAAATATTTTCTCCTGATTTAAAATATCTTCTACTGAACATTTATATACATTTTTTTTCATGTGCAGAAAGAGACAATGTTCATGTTCATGATTTCAAATTCACTTCAGCTTAGAAAAGTGTTGCAACATTCAGGAAAAATAAAAAGGAAAACCATATGCTTACCCATATGTGTGGAGTCAAATGTCTTGGTAAAGTTGGAGCTTTTAAGAAGGGTGGGTATTACATTAATCTTCTTACTCACTATAGAATGTTTCTGATGATGCTATTATTACCTTAAACATTCTTTCTTTATTTTGGGGGGTTCTATCTTTATTTTTTAAATTATAAGATAGCGGTCAATTAAAGAACAAACAACAAAAATGAATAAGACATAGTGCCATTTTTGTCAGGCCAGAAACAAAAGTGTATCTTGGAAGTCCAGGTCATGACAAAATGTGTTTTATTTCAAGCATTCAGCTTAGGAAAGGTCACGCCTCTTGTAGAGAGAATAGCACCTGCCTGATATTACTTGTATCTTCAAGGGCAAAAGCAGTAGTAGCAGAAATATGAGTGGATCCTTCTTCCTGCTGGTTATTTCTACTTACTCTTTTCAGAGACTAGGTCTTTTTGTTATCTGAGAAGAAGAAATTAAGTATTTCTAAGACATAAACACCTATCAATGTGTTTTGAAAGAGTTTTCTTAGGCTTTGGTACGCCTTAGACTTAGGGTCCTTGAAGAAGATCAGACTAAGCGCATATAAGAGTTTTTTTAATTCTGTATCCTTCCCTGATTGTTAGGAAGCAAATGAAATATCTTGGTATCATTAATATTTGGTGATGATTCAGCTGAGGTTCAGACAAGATAAAAATCCCAGAGAAGGTTGATAGCTGAGGGCTTAAGACAACAGCAGTTTCCCAGGAGAATAATTTCTTTGGTCTGAAAGCACACCTGGATTTCATAGCACATCACCCACTACAGTCCACCCTTATGTCACTTAGATCTATTTGTATAAGTTCTAGAAGCAACTTCTCCAGGATGCTTGAGCCTCTTTGATGGAGGTAGGGGGAACTTATGAGACAGAAGGTTTGTGGAAAAAAAATATAACCCTCACAGAAGGAGCTGGCCATAAGGTCACAGCTGATTCTCAGTGTTTCCTCCTTTATTACCGCTTCTAGATGCCCCTCGGATTTCGTCCATCCCTTTGTTAATCTGGGTAATTTACCTAGTGGGGTGACACAGACACTTGTTAAGGGTCTGCGCCCTTGTCACCATGTTCTTCTTAGGC